>NW_006769087.1:0-8008 GCF_000204055.1 Melampsora larici-populina 98AG31 | reverse complement strand
AGACAAAAAAACATTGTCAAGAATTACGGGATACAAAGTTAAAACTGGGTTTTTTTACCAGTTTCCCAGTTTTTGTTTTTGGCTGTGTTTGGAACTTTCCCACGTTCTCCCAGTTTCTTTTTTTTTTTTTTTTTTTTTTTTTTTTTTTAAGTGCTTATTGGCATTAATTGCATACAACACTAGCTAAACAAGTTAATTAAGAAAAGGACTATTTTACCTTAGAGAAGCGGCCATATAGTCGGAGCAAGGGATTTCGTTGACGTTTTGGACTTCTGATGGTGAACTCTTTTTTCTTTTTTTTTTTTTTTAAAAAAAATAGCACCTTTAGGGTGGATATTGAATGTTATTATCTTTCCGTAAGGACTTGAGATAATTTAAGATTTTTGAGTTGGAATAATAAATATTCGAAAAACTCGTTTGTTAATCACCTTTAGGCATTTAGCCCACCCGAAGGAGGCGGTGATCCTCTATTCCTTCGCGTCTATGTGTGCATTAAGCACTCCCAATTGAGGGATTCGGCGTTGGAGGTATGAGTCATTTAGACACAATCTTCTTGTGGTTTCGCAACAGCGCTGGGCAGGCATTTGATCCCCCTCCCTAACCCCCTATCCTAGAGTCAACCGGAGTCACGGGGGAGAAAGGGAGTTGCTAATAGCGTGAGGCAACAGTGATGGACCGTACCGAGGTAATGGATGGACCAAACAAGTGGTTGACTGAGCTAAGCATGGATCTGTCTCAGAGGAATTATCTCCATCTGAACCCTTTATACGGGATTGAACAGTCCGAAGGTTATTGAATTAAGTAGATCAATTTCTTCAGTCTTCAACGCCGCCTACGTCCCTTGCTCTGCGGCCGATCTCCTTGGTTCTGGTCCTGTAGATAAGCGTGAAAATGTACAAATCTCTTAGTGTTCAAAATAAAATCTGACAGAAAAGGGAAAACTTTAGGTGAGTCTAACAGCTTATTGGTGTTATTCCAATTTACACGGATTCCTTCTTCTTTTAATCTTGATCTGAATGTCTTGCGTAATCTTGAGTAACGTCTGCAATATATAAGGAAGTGGTTAGTAGTTTCTTTCATTTTGCACACTTCACAAAGGGGAGAATCCGTTAAGTTTCTTCTGAACAAATGGTCGTTGAGAGGGCTAAAACCTGCCCTAAGTTGAAAAATTGCTGCCGAGCATCCTTTCTCGAGCTGTTCTAAACCTTCTGTGATCAAACTAGGTTTGGTAGTGAATTGTTTTTTACCTGGGATGAATGTGAATTTTTTAACATTGAATTCTTCTTTAGTTCTTCTTTTTAAGCTTCCGATACTGGATGGGAGTTGCATAGGCGATATTTGATTTTCCGCCGTCGTCCCTGCTAATTCATCAGCTATTTCATTCAATTCTATACCTTTATGACCTGGGGTCCAATAAAAACTAATCTTTGCTGAAGGTGGAATACGCATAAGTTGTGTTCTAATTTTAATTAAGAGATGTTGTCCTGTTGATGCTTTTGGAAGGTCTTGGACGAGTTGAATCGCACCTTGATTGTCGCTGAAAATCGCTACGTTTTTTGGTGGTGGTCTCTGTTGAGAAAAAGTTTCGTTAGCTAGTTCCGCAGCAAGTAGGATCCCTAATAATTCCATTTCGTGATTTGAGTAGTTATTTGTGAATTCAACTGATTGAGCCTGGCTAATGACTGTGGAGACCGCAGCTGCTCCTCCTCCTTCTTCTTTAACTGATCCATCCGTGAATATAATTATTGAGCCTTGATCTTCTTCTTTTTTAATTTGTTCAGGAATAAGTTTGATCACCTCCTCTTTCTTTTTACCTATATTCTTAGTTTCTCCAAAACATTTCGACCATGGCGCTATGGGGAAGGGGAAAATTGTTTCTATTTCTTCTTTCATCAGTGGGATGAGTGCGTGTGAACCAAGTACATCTTGAATTGGGCCAGGATGTGATTTGTAATCAGTATCTCTTTCGAACATGATGAATCCGCGTGTTGGATGTGATTCTTGAGTCGAGAGGCGTTTCAGGATGAATTGATGGTGTCTAGTGGTCGCTATCCAGTTTAGCGGAGGCATAAAGACATCGTGTCGTGTCAATTCATTCGAGGTTCCTTTAAAGGCTCCTAATGCGATCAAGTTGGCCTTGTTCTGAAGGGTATCTAGAATTTTAATCGCTTTCTTTTCAGTTTTCTTAGTTAACCAAGCTATGCTGCCATAAAGGACTCTCGGGATAAGCACGGACTTGATTAGTTTTTTAATTTCTTTCATTGACAAGCTGGAATAGCATTTATTTAACCGTCTAAACTGATTTAAGGTTAGTTCTCCCGTTTTTTTCATGTGTTGAATATGACTGTTGAAATTGAGCTTTGGGTCAAGCCAGAGTCCTAGCCATCTCACCTCCTCCTTAGGTCGTAAAAGGCTGTCGCCGAATTGAAATGATGGATTTTCTGATTTTCGTTTGTTGGTAAAGTGCATCAGTTGGGCTTTTTTGTTATCAAATATAGCTCCATGTTTACGAGCCCAGACTAGCGATCGTTCGGCGTGGGATTTGAGTTTGTGAATGTTTGAGCTGAAGTCTTTGGATGCTACTACATGCACTACATCGTCTATGAATCCAATAGATATGTCGCTCGATGTCGGTGAGGGGCTCTTCATGTCGAGGAGTTCTGAGTTATAAATGATGTACAGTATCACTGAAAGAGGGGAGCCTTGTGGAAGGCCATTTTCGATGTTGAATTGTTCTGATATAAAATCTTGAATCCGTAAGTTTGTTGTTCTTTCAGTTAGAAAACCTTGAGTTAGCTTTACCAGATATTTCGGGCAGTTCTTGGTCTCAAGGATATGCCATAACCTTTCGCGGTGGACAGATGGGTACGCCGATTTCACATCGAGGAACAAGGCTGATACTACTTCTTTATTTCGCCATTTTTCTTTAACCCAGGACATGAGGATTAGAAGGGCGTCGTCTGTGCTATGTTGGCGGCGGCCACCCATATGGCAGGGTGAGATAATTTTGAAATTTTCAGCCCAGAACGTGATCCTGCTGGTAATGAGTTTTTCTAAAATCTTTCCTAAGCAGCTTAGTAACGCTATAGGTCGGTAAGCATTGGGAATCGAGTAATCATCTTTACCAGCTTTTCGGATTATGATTGTGACCGCTGATCTCCACCCATCCGGGAAGTGGCCGATTTTGAAGCATGCGTTGAAGAGACGGCATAGTTCATTTTCAATTGCTGGTAAGGCTAGTTTCAATAGTTCGTTCGAGATTGTGTCTTCACCTTGGGCTTTCCTATTTGGTAGTGCGTCTACAATTCTTCTCAGTTCTCTCGTATCTAATTCAGGGTACTGGAGAGGAATTTGGTGGTTGGGTGTTGTGTTACGCGCTGGAATATCCGATAGGTCCGCTTCGATGTGGGCAACAGAGGTGCCTTCGAAAAGTAGTTTGGCTTGTTGATTCTTTTCTGATGCGATTGAACCGTCTGGATATCGTAGGGGTGCTACTTCGCCCGATGAAGATGGTTTGGCGAACTTGAAGGCTTTAAATGTATCATTTCCTGAACATGAGGCTAGGAAATGTTTCCAGTGGTTGATTTTGGCCTTGAGAACTTGCTGTTTGAAGTATCGCTGCCAGTCTGCGTAGCATTGATGTGCTTCTGGTAAATTAGAAAGCGCCATCCACCGTCTGGCTCGGTTTCTTGCTTTGAGGATCGGGTTGAGGATGTCCGCGTTCCACCAGACTTTATGCTTTTTTGGGTCTGTTTTTACTTTTTTACCTTGAGCATGGGCTGCTTCTATGATTATTTGTGTTAGCAAGGTGACGCCTTGGTTGATGTCATTTGGGCAAGCATAGTCTGGTGGAAGTTGGATCAATGAATCTGTGATTTTTTCATGGAAGGGAGAGATTTGGAGGTCAGTTAATTTCAAGGATATGTGTGTAGTGATAGGGGGAATAAAGGCAAGATCGAGAAAGGTAGCTACGGGTAGATGGTCTGAACATAATCCATCCTGTATAACTTTACAGCTAATGACTTTACTCTTGAGGTTCCAGTTTGTCCAGACTTGGTCAATAGCTGTGGGTTTTGTTCCTTTTGAGAATCGGGTTGGGACTCCTTTTGGTGATGTTAGAGAGAGTCCCGCATTGCCGCAAACATGAATGAGTTTCTTAGCAAGTGAGTCAGTTCGGTTGTAGTCCGGGGGATTCCATATTTGGTGATGTAAATTAGAGTCGGTTGTCATGATGGTTTGTGTTCGTCTCTCGTGGTAGAGTCGGAGCCATCTTTCGAGCATAGCCATTCCTCTTAAAGAGCCTGGTGGATTGTACCAAGAGATGATTCGGAGTTTGTTGTGAGGGTCGATCGGGTTCTTGATTTCAACACCTAGTATTATGTCTGAACTACTAGGGAGGATGGTTATATTTGTTGTGGGAATGAGTTTGGAAATATAAATACATGTACGTGGTCTGTCATCCCAATTTGTGGGGAAGTAGTCGTAAGCTGTGATTCGGTGCCACGCTGTGTGGGTAGGGAAATTTAGGGTGTATGTGTTAAACCATGGTTCTTGTAGCGATAAGATCGTGTATTGAGTTTGCGTTAAGGCTTCATGAGTGATGTCTTGAGATTTGTGACAATTGAAATGAAGGACTGAGATTTTTTCGAGGCTGATTGGAGTGTCTGAAAAATTATCTTCGGATGAGTAATCTACAAAATTATTTGGAGGATTTGGGGGGAGACTGTTGAGGTTTTCTTGATGACTATTATGATTCATCATCGATAATTATTTGGTTGGGAATTTGGAATTGTGTCTTTCTGAGAGGGCACAGTAAGCTTTTGGGCGAGTGAGCATATTTGGGTAGGAATCTGTCAATGCGGGTTTTTGATCTGCTTGAGTCAAAACTTACGCATCTGGCACAGGTTTGGCTGACATCATTGTTAGCACAATCTTTTGTGTTGTGGGAATCACCACATTTAGTGCAGTGAGCAACGTATTTGCAGTTTGATTGAACATGATTTAAATCTAGACAATTAAAACACATCGTTGGGCCTTGTACATAAGTTTTACTTCGAAGTCTGGTACAGTCTACATGTATACCGCCCCCTTTTTCGATTTTGTGAGCTAGGGTCTTGTCTAAGAAATTAATTACAATCGTGCCATGTTGTTTCTTAGTGTCTTCAGGGTTCTTGATCCATTTTGCTGAGTGGACTGAATTGATCGGGATGTTGTTTTGTTCGCTTAATTTAATGATAAACTCTTTGTCTCCTACTTTGAATTCAGCCGGTACATAGTTGAAAAGAATTGGGTAGCGAGTTTGGTTTGTTTCGAAGTCTTTGTGGGCTAGTTTTGTCCATTGATGTTTATTTTCAAGAAGCCATTTTTTGAAGAATCGATTTTCCATTGTCATCATAATGTCACCTGATTTTAAGAGGGCTGCACTTTGAATTCTGACTGGTTTTTCGTTGACTGTTGCGTTGATTGATTCTAATGCTGAGTTAATTTTTTCTACAATCGTGATGTTCGACATTCCTTTGAAAGGTTCAGCCTCTGAATTCTTGTGAATAATGAGAGTCGCCGATTTGAATTCGTTGATTTCAACGTTTCTGGGAGGAGCTTTCGGAGTTTGAGTCGTGGTCGCGTTGGTCTTAGGATAGGGGTTTGTCCAGGCTTTAGGTTTCGCAGGTAATTGAAGTACTCCTGGTTGTTGTTGAGGTTGTTGCTGTGGTTGGACCGACGTAGCTCTTTCTGCTTTAAGTTGTCTAATTTCTTCTCTGAGTTCACTGATCGTTGTGTTGAACATTCTGGTCATACTGTCCATCATTTTGATAACGATTTGTAGAAGGGTGTCGTTCGCTTGAGGGTTTCTCGATGATAGGGACCTGAGCTCGCTCATCATCGAATCCGTTTCGTCTGATCGAAAGGCAGGGTTTTTTGGGGGGGGGTGATCCGGATCACCTGCGTCGGTGTCCGGTGGACGTTTCTGAGGCATAGAACGGTAGTTTGAGGGATTATTGGCTTATTTGAAGATGAGAACGATGAATGAACCGTGGTGAATCTTCTCCCAGTTTCCCAGTTTGCGCAAACACAGCCAAAAAGTCCGAATTGGGAAACCCGGAACAAATCCGGGTTTCTAGTTTGTATCCCGTAAATACCGATTCCATTCTCATCGGGGTCTCCTGATGTCAGCGATATCAATCGCATTGGAGGTAGAATTTCCTGATGAAAATATTTCGTGCATGACTCAAAGGTCCCATCGTCATATGTCATTTCTAAAACAAAGCAGCTTTATGTCCGATAATCGAATACCCTTGCATCTTTGTCTGGTATAACTCGGCTTTGTTTGAACGCAAGTGCAAAGGCAAAACTTTAAAGCAACAAACATATGCTGAAATACCATCTTGCAGTCTGAGGTGCTGGTCTTCATACTTTGTGATAATTGCTTAGCAGTCTATAAGAGGTAATTGGAAGCTCTCACATCATCTAGACAAGATTTGCCGATCAATTGCCACAGATATCAAGGTAAGAGTCATCAAACCATTCTGACCGGCATTCAAACTTGAGAATCATCAATACTTTAGGACTGCATTTCAATCCACATCTTAGGCAGAGGACAAAGGGCATTCATCAAATAAGCTAAAGATATGCACGAGTGAATCTTGAAAGAAAAGACTGATCTGAACTGTAACCAACATAACATATGAAACTGAGATAAAGACTACTGTGAGGCAAGAGGAGAAAGAAGATGATAAAAGCAAGTAAATATCAAGATACGGTTATATCAAGTGATCTGATATACCAAAAAAGGATCAAAACCATTCGAAATCCATCTTGAAGGGATCTTAAAATTTACTCGTCTTAGTCCAAATTCACCTGATATCCTCTAGTCTTCCATTCATCTTATCAATCATCCCACACCGTCGCAACCAACAGGTCCACGTTGTAATCCTTTCTTCTCATCGGGATGTGATTCAAGTAAAGAAGTAATGTTTCGATCATGACCTGATTCTTTAGCAGTCTGTCGTGCCACAATCGCTGCTACTTCTTTGTCCAAGGCAGCTTTTTGTGGGCCTACCTTGGCACGACATTCATCTATTGCCATAAGATATTCGGAAGGCAAGTCAACTTGGTCAACCAATGGCTTATTGCCCAACATCTTACTAGCGTCACCAAGTACGTTAAGTACAGTGGTGAGGTTGGAAGGTAGGTAAGTAGCAATGGGCGAACCACCGGTCGCAATACCATAAGTGGTATGCTGAACAAGAGTTGGGGAAATCAGTATAGGTACATTGCACAAAATAGAAGATGTCCATGTCAAGTATCGCATCTGACTCACCTCAAGGATATAAGACTTGGTAAATTTCCAATGTCTATCCCTGAATTCACGGATTTGATCAACATTGAGCACATAGAGTGCTAAACTAGTAGGATCCGCTTCAGCAAATCGTTTAACTTGATAAGCTGTCGCACGTGCTTCGACAGATTCAACATAATCACGCTGAGTCTTAGGGCGATATGTACGGAAGTCACGTAAAATCGCAGTAAATTCATTTTGCGGTAATCGAGCGGTGATCTCTAGAAGATTATCTCCCACCGGGATCATCGAATCACTAAAAAGAGGACCAGTCAACCAATCTGCGTGGTATTGAATACATTCAACCAACGTACTTGGCACCAGATTCGCCTCTGAAATACAATGCTTCATTACTGACGCCCTCATAGAATACCTAAAGAAATGAGAGGAGCAAATTGTCACAGATCAGATTTGATGTGACAAAATACCGGATTCACAAAAGGGAGAAGATCACAAGAGAAACTACTGACCCCGTTTGGAAACATTTTGTTGAGACGCTTGCCAGGTCCAGTACCAAAAATAAAGCTACGAAACTTCAAATAATCTGCCGGTTTACTGTGACCCCACATAGTATGCATCGAGGCATTGATCTTTTGATAAGCTTGATACATTTGATCCAATGCGATATTAAAGTTCGCTCGGTCACTGGTAGCAACAGCTCCAAGAGCTTCT
>NW_006769086.1:0-8039 GCF_000204055.1 Melampsora larici-populina 98AG31 | reverse complement strand
TATCTAAGGAATTCTGATTAGAAAACTCTACCGCCTTTAAAGTTGGGGCAATAATTAGGGATGTAATCGCCGGGTTACCTTTGTAATTCGGATTTATACCAACTCGATGACTTGCTGGTTGCGTGGGTGGATGGAAGGGGGCAACATAGGAAGTTTGGGCGGGAAGATGGGCTAGGGCTTGTCCGTGATAGGTTGTTGACGCGGTAAGTGGAGCCGTGTGAGGTTCGTTTCTTGCTTGGGCCCATAGCGCTGATCTCACCGACTGGGTGCCTTTGCTGACTTTGTTCTTTCCTTCTTTAGACTCTCCTCTACTGGGATCATCCCATGCCGTCGTTCGACCTTCCCAATTCTCCCCATTGATGGGGTCAATGTTCCTCTTTGCTTGGCCGTGTGCATAGGGGTTGTCCAGGTACAGATCATCTCCCCTCTTCAGCGTTGCTCACTCAGCTCGCTTTTCGATACTCCTATTCCTAACTCCGATATCCGCCATCTCTTCCTCTTCTCCAACCCGAAAAATAAGGTACGCCTGTCTCATCTTGATGTCGTATCTGAAAGCGACAACCCAACATCCATCATTCTCCTTCTGTATTTCCAAGACGTTCTTAAAGTGTTCCTTCATTGATTCTGCTACTTCATCATGTTTGTAGAACAATAAATATTCAAGGAACAAATCTTTCTGCCTATGCCATTGGGCGACTGTAGTACGCCACTTGCTTGGCACGGGTGAACCATTATAGGCAATAGAATCAGCGTCTTTCGTCTTTGTACGCGAGGATTTGTTGGATGTCAAATTCAAGTCTTGACGGAGCCAGGTTGGGTCAAAGATGGACAGAGGTATGTACCGCAAAAGATCTTTCATTGCCGTTGCCCAGTAGGGAGATAAACCGGCTAGGTCGTTTGTCAGTTCTTTCCCTTTCACCACCTTTATCTTCTTTCTCGCGCTGAGTTCCTTTGTGCTCTTCTCCACAGCAACTTCTGGCACTTCGAGTTGGCTCTTGTTGTTGAATTCCGACCATCTACGCTTCTCTTCTGACAACTGATCATATAAAATTCAATTACAAGCCATGAAAGCGGCCTCGATCTCTTTGTCTAGCCTCTGGCTCATTCGATCTTCCATTGACAATGGGGCTACCATCTCCGGTTGATCATTTATTTCTGATCCAACAATTTCAATGATACAATTCCCGTTAGTTTTGTTTATTCTTCTCTTTTTTTTTCTTTTTGGATCTTTTCCATTTGGATCTACTCCTTTCTCCCGTGGGAGTTTTTCTTTGGATATGTTCCATTCTCCCGGGGGAGTCTCTTTTCATCTCCGTGGAGGCATTCCCATTTCTGGAAGAATTTTATTTTGTTCGTTTCCAATGAATCAAAGCTTACCATTTCTGTTTTTGTCCAAATAGATACCACTGAGAACTCTAGTCTCATTTCCTACCCATCTACTATCGTCATCATCACTTTCTTCTTCCGACTCATCGTATTGGGTCTGCTTATTTCCAGCGATTGATCTAGCGGGATGGTTCGTTTGTTGAGTATGAACTGGGTGGTTGCTGGGGGGGGATTATTGGCAGGAGGGCTTTGGGGATTATTCGGGGGATTATTGGGAGGGAGGTTGTTCCGATGAGCGGTTTTGGAAGGGGGTGGGTTTGTTGAAGGTGGATTGGCTTGAGGGGGGTTGGTGGCATTCTTCCCTTTCGGCCGCTTGATTTGAACTGGTCCTACCGTCTGTGAGTTCAGTTCCGGTGGTTGTCCATTCTTGCGTTTTGACTGCCTCGTGGCGGGTGTCTTCCCTTGTGTTTGCTTGCCAGTCTTGCTGTCGCCTTCCTTGACGTTGCCTTCTTCTTGTTCTCCCAGATTGTTCACATCTTGGTTCTTTCCTTGTCCTGCTTCTACAGTTTCTTCGCCTTCCGCACCTTCATCTTGTTTTCCAACTCCTTTGCTTCTGCCTTCTCCTTTACTCTGATTGTTTCCTTCTAATCCTTTACTTTCTTCTTCTGCATCACCTCTGACTTGTTCATCAATCTTCTTCTGAAATTTGTCACTGTTCGGTGTTGTTGACATTGTTGCTGGTTTGCAAATATTCTGATTATCGGATTTGCAGAAGTTCTAGTTGATGAGATTGTTTTCAGTTATTACTGTGTTTGTCTTGTATGAGATTTCTGTGATAATTGATATTTGGTGAGGTTAATCCGTTGAAGTTTATTGTGATAAACAAAAAAAAAGAAAAGAAGGTTAAGCTTCAGGTATTGAGCTTAACAGAAACTACAAAAGCTTGTCTTTCTGGGAGACTAGGCGGGGATTGGGAGTGGTAGACTGGAGAAGGAAAAATTTTCATCTTCCTTCTGCCTGTATCTATGAGACTCCCGTGCAACTTTGTTGTGTATGTAATTCTTACATGTGCGCCTAGTTTCCCCTTCCACTCTTAGAGCATCCACTATCGTCTCTGTAAACGGCCTCGGTACGGTAAATTTTACTGAAATTTACAGTACCGAGCCTCAAAATCCCCAATCGTGTACAAAGTACACATCGGTACCTACAGAATTGGTCAAAAATCTGTAGAGCTCCAGTAAATCTACTGGACCTCTGCAGAATCTCTACCGAATCGGTATCCACCAAATCTACAGAATCTACCGAGCAAATCCATCACCACCTCACTCAACACCACCACCTCTGTCACATACCTATCGACTTCAATCACCCTCTTGACGATCAACTTTTCCGTGCTCTCATCAAACATCTAGTTTTCCCTCTCATCGATCGAGCGAATCCATCGAGATCCATCACCACCTTGCCCAAAATCACCCTCTACCATCACATATTCTTCGATTTCAATCACCGTCTCATCGATCGAATGAAAACATCGTGTGATTTTGCAATGTCATCATACAATGTTTTCGCAAATCAATCACTCAAGATATATTTCTCTTATCAGATATTTGTTATGATTTCATTGCTTGTTATCTCTTTTTCTTCCTAGTAGTTTGTAAAGAAAAGTGGAATCAAAGGCATCGAGTCAATGAAATGGAGTCAGTGTCCAAATATTGTTCCCTTGTGCCACCCAGTTGTGAACATTGAGATCATTCATCAGATAACAATGGATCTCAGCATCTTGTAAATCTGGATAATTGGACAATGCTGTTGGTGTTTGAGCCAAGGTCTGAACAGACTTGCAGATTCTTTACTGGAGGCACGATTGTGGGACAAGGCCTTTTCTGTACAGTATCCACTGTACCAAATGCTGCAGAATGGTGTTTACAGAAACGATAGTGGAATTCTGTGCTTCTGTAAGTACAGACGCTGTACTTTACAGACACGACCAGTAAATTTACTGAAAATTTAGAGCATCCGCACTCGTGCGGTAAATCGGGTGCGGTAAGGTTAAATTTAACGCAACCGCGGGGTCTTTTCCACACCGGTGGAAAATTAGCCCCGCGGTAGTTAACTTTTGATCAATTTGCGTTAGCAAATCGGTAAATTTACCGATTGGCTAACGCATGCATTAACACACATCGCGACTAGCTGACAGCAACTTCGACTCCAAAAACGAGACTCAACCCGACCTCCAACACCAAAGTCAACCCACACCTCCTTTTCACCTTCCACATTCACCTTCCACACACGATGAAATCCAAGCCTCACAGTCACATGAACTAAATCAAGAACAATCAATGCTGATTCATGTTGTTTCAATCTTCAATTTTTGGTGTTTTTTAATTAAAATAGCTCGATCAGATATCTTCAACTTGACTTCATACCAATCAGATGAATATGTAGAATGTCAACATTCATATAGCATGTACAGTTCAAATGAAAGAAAATCAACATTCAAAGACTAATCATGGGGGACTTTCAAGATCAAGTGATACAAATCATTAAGAAAAGTTTGGATTTGTTCAGATCGTTCAGATCGTCAATTTTTCTTTTTTAACTTTGAATCTTTAATATTTTCACAAGATCATAATTGCATGTATTCAGACTCATTAAAGGCTTGATCAATGTAGTCAAGCGTTTGGTTTTTGAACTTGAATTGATCGATTGAGTTGCTGAACAAAGTCATGTTGACTTTGTCCTTTTAAATCAAAATTGCTGATCAGGTAGATGAACAAGTATTGGATCTATGTAGATGGAGAATGTGAAAGCAACTTCAGTCCTCCAAAGAAGCGGACAGTGGCTCTATCATATTAACACTTGTGATGAAAGCAGGTGATTAGTACTTGAAAAATCAAAATGTTACCTTACTGCATGACCCGTGTGGAGCACATGCATTATCTGTAAAGTTGTAACAGTTACAGCACTGCTAATGCAAACGAGTGGGGAATTTAGTCGAGTTAAGTAATTTTTTACTTAAAGTAGGGTTTGTTACCGTGCGTGATCAAGTTAACAACCGCAAACCAGTGCGGATGCTCTTACTGTAACGATAGTGGATGCTCTTAGAGCATCCGCACTCATGCGGTAAGTCGCGTGCGGTAAGGTAAAATTTACCGCAACTGCGGGGCCTTTCCCACACTGGTGAAAAATTAGCCCCGCGGTAGTTAACTTTTGATTGATTTGTGTTAGCAAATCGGTAAATTTACCAATTGGCTAACGCATGCGGTAGCCCAATCGCAAGCCCTCCCTTCACCTTTCAAGCACACCAACTCGCCAACTCAACTCGACTTCTCTTGACTCAAAACACCAGAATTGAGAATCAATGGAAATCAAACTGTCTTTTAGTTCCTCAAACTCATGGTATTTCTAGCTAGTTTCTTACTGTCTGATTCTGCTTATCCAATATTGATCAAGATTGTTCTACTTTCCATGTGATCATATAGATGTTTAGTGATAATTTAGATCCATCGAGATCGATTTCTTATCCTTCGAGTTGGTTTTACAAGGTTTTTAGATCAAAATGGATCGATTTCTTATTGTTTGTTTGAATTTTAGAAGGATTTTAAACAATTCTCATTGTTTGGATCGACTTCAAAAGGGTTTGATAAAAAAACTCGCATTCGACTGCAGGGGGGACCTATGCAAGAGGATCTTCATTATCTTCATTTCTTTTCAAATTCTCCATGGTCTTCAACATGATCTCTTTCAATTAATGATGAAATGAATTTAATATTTGCTTGTCTATAAACCTCTCTGTGCCAACCATCCAGCTGTGATGAGATTTCAAGTTAATATCAGTTGAAGTTTGCTGTCCCAGAGCTCTTTCCTGGCAGGAATCACTTGGAATGCACTGATTGATTGCAAAGGTGATCAATTCAGTTGTTTGGCGTATTTTGAGTCTTTAACCTTTGTATCAGTGTGGAAACTTGAATTATCTCTCAAGTTACTTAACTACTGTGTGGGTAATTTTGGCACGAGTGTGGAATTTGGTTGCGTTAGGTAATTTTTTACTTAATGTAGAGGTTGTTACTGCACATGACCAAGTTAACAACCGCAAACGAGTGCGGATGCTCTTACATACCATGGAAGACCTCCACACGTCGTTCCTTTGGTGTGAAGTGGTAATCACATACATAAACATATCACAGTTCACACCGCGGGAATCAATTAGTCCGAACTCCGATTGAAGAGAGTTGCGGTGACCGGGTTCGCAACTTTCTTCAATCACGGGTTTTGTTTGCCTTAGGTTTGCCATAGGTTTGCCGATTCCCCTCGAGTCAGCGTATTATATGTCACTCTGGACTCTGGAGACCGCTGACCCGAGTCGAACCCTTTTGCCTTTCTTTCCACACTCACAGCTCACCCTTAACCCACGACTGCATACCTGTATCCGGCAAATCCAATATACCTCGACTTCATACAGTATATATAGGGAGTTATACCTACAAATGAAAGGTCAAAGGTTGAAAGGGGATTGTGAGGATTTCTGTTCATACTGAGGGACAAAGAACAGTGATAACCCGTGGGGTGACTGATGTGGAAGGATATTCTGTTGAGGGGATACCCAACAAGATTGATGATGTTAGATCTTGCGCTCGACCCATGATGTAGGGGATCTTGACTGTAGGACATGCTGACTCGAGGGGAATTGGCAAACCTATGGCAAACCTAAGGCAAACGAAACCCGCGATTGAAGAAAGTTGCGAACCCGGTCACCGCAACTCTCTTCAATCGGGGTTTGGACTAATTGATTCCCGTGGTGTCAGCCCCCAGGAAAGGTGTCAACAGGTGTCAATGACAAGAGTCAATACTCTACAAACGCACCGACTGTGCGATGGTCACCCGCCAAGAGGAAAGGGCCAAGTAAAGTCTTGATGGCATTTGTAGCTGGGGAGCATGAAGTAGAGTACAGATACCTTCCCACATTCAGGAACTGTTTGATACTTACATATCGCCATATGGCAACTTCGTGTCACTATGGATGGAAAGATTCCAGTGCTATATGTGACGTGCTTCGGGGACAGATCAAAAAGTAGCAATATTGGTCTACAATTACGCTCAGCCCGATCTTCAAAAGAGCTGGTCAAGTATCTGATCACCAGTAGGTGGCCTGATCTGTCTTGAAGTTATGAGGTGGTTCTTGCAATCTTATTATTCAGCAAATACCCGCAATACCTGATGAAACATCACCACACTTATATCCTTCTTTCAGTCCAACAGGGTGTTTGATTTTCGGACCCATTTTGCCCTGTTGAATTATACCTTTCACTTGTCCTGAAATATATACTTCTTCCAGCACTCGGGCTCTCAGCTTGCAACAATAACCTTTCGTTCTTTCGTCATTCAGCAAGCATTGCCAAACTCTTCTCCGGACTTAGGAATCAAGGCTAACCTTATGTTGAAGGCGCCCTCAGCCGAAAAGTCTATGTACATACCAAAAAAATCGATGTCATATCCGTGAGGTGTGGGCATGTCTTTTTTGCAATAGGGTTGCGGGGATTCGTTGAAACATGATAAGTTACCACAGTCAGGACACGCACGGGTTTAAGAGAAAAATCAACGATGAAGAACTTTCTTGTAAACGACTGAGGGAAGCCTCGAGAATCGAGATTGCACCTGATTTGACCAAACGTCTGAGTGCCGATCTGTTTGAAAACCTTACTTGTTGATCTGTTTGAAAAGCTTAACAGACTGTCGATCTATCAGGCAAGCTCAACAGATTGCACTTCACCTGACGGGAAATATTTTAACACGATCTGCCGGCAGGGACTCGCCAGGTCCTGTTATCGATCGTTTCCAAAGCTTTGGTGATACACTCGAAGTTTTTGCTTCAACTCGTAACTTAGTTTCCCTGGTTTACATCCTAAATACCTCGGGCACAGATTCACAGATTCGCGAGTTGTGTAGCCCTCTGTCTTACCTGAACTTCGCGTAATCTGCGCCTATGGAGAACTTATAGACGTTTTTCAAAGATCTGGTGAAATCTCTTTCAGCTTCACCACGAATCATTGGTCCAAGGAATCTGCTCACATTTCTCTAGAATACCTAGGAATCCCCGGTCGATTTCTTTTAGATCTGTAGCTGACATGACACCGTGGACATGACGGGATCCTGTAAGATACAAAGTTATGGCTGCATGGCCAGGATGGGCTGTAACAAGCAACCGGCCTCGCGCCAAATTGGGCCCATCTCCGCTCGCAGAGGATATCACAGACCCACCGGCCGGAAAGGCTAATGTCGATTGTCTGGATAACGCTGCAGCGGTATTGAACAAGATAAAGTGGGAATCAGTTTGGATAAGTTTTGATACTCCCTGTAAGCTTTCGTATCTTTCTCCGTCCTTATGGATTGCTGTTTCTTTATTCATTGTTGAATAGACTTTGACCAGATTACCGTTACTTGACTTAGGATTAGCTCTCTGATATCATTTACACACACATATATATATAACGCTCCTCCGCTTTTTACTTGAATCTCAGCATTTCTCTTCGGCCACCTAGTGAACAATTTATCAGTCTAGAACTTCAAAATGTACCCCGAATTAACATCCCCTTTTAGCTCTAGTAACATTACGCGTAACTTCTCTCAAGGAAATGTAGCCACGTACATCATGTCAACCACGGCTAGTATATCCTTATCAAAGGCATTTTTCTTACTCCTCCTCCAATGCGTAC
>NW_006769085.1:0-8058 GCF_000204055.1 Melampsora larici-populina 98AG31 | reverse complement strand
AGAAAAAAAAGAAGAAATAGGACTCTACCCACAGAGTTGTGATGCAGAGTCGTATCTGACTGACTTGGCCTCTCCCCACACTACTCCTGCGAATCACAGATCAGAATTGAATTTAAAAGATAATAGGAATTTCGATTTTGAGGCCCAAAGTTGAAACTAGAATGAAATCAGAGCTGGAAATTGAAAAGTTAACAACCAGTTTTAGATGATGAACAATATAAGAAAACAAATAAGAGAAGGAGAAAACACTTACATAGGAATATAAATGATAAATCAACTTTGAGAACAATTGGTTGGGGTGAAAAACACGTTGGGGTTGATATGAGAATGATTGAGTTGTGGTTTTAGAGATGAGGAAAAGTTATAAAAGGGAGAGGGATTGAGTAGTAAAAGGGGATTTTGATCCATCAAAACATCAGTTTAATTTGTGTGTTCGTGTGTTTTGTGTCTTTCAGTGTGTCTTGAGAGTGTGTTAGTTTCTTCTTTTCCTCAGAGTGTTGGTGTTATCGAGTGTTTTGTGTTAGTGTCATGTCCTTGTTGTGTATTTGAAGTCCGAGTCCTAAAGGTTATTGAATAAGAGTATTAGTCTTTTTTTGAGTCAGTAGTAGAACTTCTTTGATAACAGAGACAAAGTAGATTGCTCCTACCTTGAGTTTAATTGTTATCAAGTGTTCTGTTTTGTTCTTGCTTTTTTTTTGCTGAGCTTGGTGATTGGAGTCTAGAGTCTTATATTTTATTAAAGTCTTCTTTTTATTTAATTCTTATATTTTATTACCTCAAAATCAAAATTAGGCCCCAAGTCCAAGTACTTAACTTCCAGATAAAACCCCACCGTTGATAAAACCCATCTCCCCCCTCTTTACTACCTCAATTTAGCATGTTACAGGTGTCAATTACCTGTGAAAGGACTGTACAGTTCTGTGTGTAGTATTGTTAGACTCTGCCAAACGCTGCACATTCAACCGCGTGGTGTAAAATAGGTTTTGAGAAACCTTAAAAAGACAAAGAAGTGAAAAGTAAAGGCTCATCTTAAATTTGAAAGCGATTTCGAAGGACGAGGGCAGCTTCACAGCGCCTGTAGTTTCATCCGCTCTCTCGGTTGGTGATTCTTCCCCTCTCCGGCTCAGCCTACGCTACACTGCGTAGGAGTTCTACAACGTCTCATCAACCCCACTTTGTTGATTGACCAGACCACCAACCCCTTGTAAGAGCTTACCAGGCATGGTCAATCCGTCCACTGATAGCCAAAGGAAAATCCCTCTTACCAAAGCTACTGGATCAAAGCCTTGAAAGTCTCTATTGTCAAAAGCATCCCAAAGTCAGAATTGACCAAGCTCTCCTGGCTTAGCATCTGAAGCTTCAGATCAAGCACCTGGCAAAAAAAGGCAGTGTGCTCCTTCAACGGCAAAGTCATCACAGGTTAGTACTTTGAATTTTGAGTTATCATTTTTGAGAGATGACCTCAGACCCATCACTGACGCCATTCCTATTTATCAGAAGCCCCCTCAAGATGTTTTACCCCCCAAATCTGAAATGAACCAATACTCGGACAATGGCCTCACCGCTTGTCAGAAAATCAAGCGAACAAAGGTACTTGAAGTGAGCAGCAACAACCAAGAATCAGAAGAGGCGCCCGCTTTTCCCCCTGCGGAAGAGTATTTTGGACCCCCTTTCCAATCAGAAGACAATGTAAGCTGTTACTCCTTCTATTGTATTCATCTCACACACTAAAGTGTTCAAACACACAATAGAAGAAAAAGGTAATCCGCTGTTGTTGTACCCATGTCTTTGGTGTAAGAAGACTGTGCAAGTTGCAACCAACTCATTGGGCAATCTCAAAATCCATCGCGACGGATACGGCAAAGGACGTTGTTGATTTCCGTGTACCATGTGGCAGGATGCAATAGAGAGCGGTATGAACCTTCCAGCTTCTCTTCTCAATATTGAAGCGGCTGCAGCTTCAGCTGTGCAAAAGCAAATGCCCGACTTCTTCAACAGCAAGTTGCCATTCAAGAACAATGTTTTCAATCACATCTTGGCACTATGGATCCTCTCTGAGGCCTTACCTTAGAATCGAATAGAGGATTCATTGTTACGAACCGCCTTTCGATATGCCCAACGTGATGCAAAAGCATTTGGACAAACATGGGTTGCAAGAGAGGCTGCTGGGATGTATGCATCTTTTCAAGACACGGTTTTGAAAGAGATTAGAGTAAGCCAAGAATTCTCTTGTCTCTCTAATTAAATAAAATGATATTGCTCAATGAACTGATAACTTATCCTCTTGGGATTGAAAGAACAATGCTGGGAGGTTCACATTAATACACAATGGTCAGACGACCCACAACAACATCCATGCCTTCTTAGGGGCGGGCATAACCTTCATTGATGTGGATTGGCATTATCAGGTTTGCCACTTAACCTTGAAATTGATTGCTTGGCATCGCAAGGGTGTGCGGCTAGCACAGCCATTGGTGCACTTTATGAAGAAGCATAAATTGCAATTACAAGATAAGTTTTTTTAGCTATTTATATCTTTGATTCTTCTTATCAACTTTCAAGACAAATCACTTACCAGTTCACTTGAAAAAACTCACATGGTTGCACAAGTCACCAATTCAGGTTCCAACAATATCACCATGGCAAATGAGATGCATTTGCAGTTTCTGCTCCACGAAGAAAACCTACTCATGTCGGACAGCAAAGAACTTCAATCTCAATTGTACACTTGGAACCCACAGAAAGACTACGCTCAGTGTTTCCTGCATAAGATTTCTTCCACTGTGAAAGGTGGTTTGGAGGAACTTGGTTGATCAGCTCCTACGTGGGCACAGGAAAGCAAAGGTCATCTGGGAATTTTCCCATTCTTGGGAACCCTGCCAGTCATTGCTGAAGAGGATGAGGAGTCTAACACATCATCAACTCCGATTGTCATTGACATTCCTCAAGATGACCACGAAGCACCCGACAAAGAAGAAACTGACCACGACTCTGTGTGAAGAGATCATCAACGCAGCACCTGACTACAACAAAGATGCTGAAAACGAGAAGGACCAGGAGGATCCTACAGAAACTCTTGAACCCCCGAGTGGTAATACATATCACACCAGTTCGTCAAGAAAGAAAGCCAATTGCCTCAATGGCTTGATGAGTAAGGTGAGCCTTTTTCTTTTTTTAAACTTGAACTGTTTCTTTCATGTTATTGATGTTGATTTTGACTTGGAGTAGGCCAACTTTATCTCACGTCGAGTGTCTTGGTCAGCAGCCTGGAGGCGTCATTTTACACAAAATGCCAAAAGTATGAACTTGAAAGTTCTGCCTTTGACTCCAGGGTACAATGCAACTTGTTGGAATGCCGAGTTTGACTCTCTGAATAGATTGGCCAAGGCACGTAAGGTGAGGGTTTCACATCTCTTTTTTATATCATTTTCATTCTTCTAATTTATAATGTTAATGTGTATCACAAACATAGGTTGTCAACAAACTGTTAGCCGACAACCTTGAGCTCATCAAATTGAAGAGACGTCAAAAGGGGTCATAAAAACCATGTGTTTATTTCCACGAGATTTTCTTTGTGCCAGATGACTGGAGTGCCCTTGAGGAGCTAACATGTGAGCTTGCGGTAAGTTGCCACTTGTTATATCCTTTGATTTTGATACACTGACATCATGTGTATTTATTGACAGCCATTCCTGGACCTAACCAAGCGAATGGAGGGTGACAGACCCACTGGCTGCTTGGTTATTCCGGAGTCTTATGCCCTCAAGGTCCATCCCCCTTCAAGCCTTGACAAGTTATCATTGGACAACACTCTGTACCCCATGATCCGTTCTATGCAAACGCAGGTAGATAGTTATTGAGGTGAAGCTCTGCAGTGTGACACCACGGTCATGGCAACGCTTCTCAACCCCTTCTTCCGCCTGCAATTCTTCAAAAATGCTTTCGGATTGGAACATGAAATCACCAGGCAAGCTCAAAAGCTTCTTCAAGACCTATTCAATACTCGCAAGAGCAACTTTGATGAAACTAAAACAAATGAAACTGGGCCTTACCATGCGCCTAAAGACATATCAACCAGTTCAAAGGACGTGGGTCCTAAAAACCTCTTTCAACTTTTCAAAGCTCAAGATCCCAAGAAAGAGTCCAATGAGATTGCAGCTTACCTCAAGGGAACTTATCTGATGTCTGCCAATGATAACGCACGACAAACTACAGCAGTATTGCCATGGTGGGGGGTACAAGTTTTTTTTAAAATCTTTTTTGTACAGTCATTCATTGACCATCCTTGAATTTGTAGGTCCATTGTGGGGCTTTTCCTGTCCTAGCCTTGCTCGCAAAAGACTACCTGAGCCTCTCTGCAAGCTCGGAAATAGTTGAATGGACCTTTTCTGCAGCGGCAGACATATGATCTTCGGACGGGGTTTGTCTGGTACCTTGTATGATTGAATGTTGTGTAGGCTCACGCCTTTGGTGGCAGCAATGTGTTCCCTTGGGGCACAGGTATAAGGAAGAAAATGAGGCAATTGAGGCGTTTGGAGGTAGACGATCTAAAAAATCAAAATAGTTTATTTCCTTTTCTATGTTCACTACTTATTCACTAAATACTTTAACAACTGCAATAGTTTTTCAAACAAATATTCTCTTCTTGACTGTTTCTTTCCACCTATCTCAAATTTGATCTCTTTTCACTCTTTCTTATACTTCTTTGTTTTGTGAATAATGTTATTTCCATGTGTATATTCAAACGGTGTTGCGTTGCACACAACGGCAAGCAACGCGCATACCAACAGCAAGCAACGCGCATACCAACAGCAAGCAATGGGCATCGCAACGGCAAGCAACGCAACGGGGGGTTCCTTTGCGGGTTGTGTTGCCCTCACCGCAGTGAAAAATGGGCGTGTTGTGTTGCGCGCAACGGGCGTTGCTCGCAACGCAAAGCAACAGCCCATCGTTGTAAATTGGAGAGGAACTGGAGAGTATATAAACTCCTCCTCTCTCAGCCTTCAGAGTTTTCCGGCAAGCTTTTATTACACATCACTTTTAAAGAACACCTTTAAAGTAATATAGAAGTTAATAATCAAGAGTCTTATAAATTAAGACTAGTGATTTACTTCTTTACTTTAGACAGCTTCCTGACTAAAAGTAAGTAATACCTACTTCACCCTTTCCTGGATCCTCTACTTTCCCCAAGTAGATTCTTTACTAGGTTAGTGACCTTCAACAACTCAAAGGGTAGTGGCCTACATACAATAACTTAGGTTGGTGACCATAAGAACAACCAGAGGTTCGTGACTATAAGAACAACCAGTGTAGTGATCTAGACCTCACTCTTTAATCTGTCAAATAAGAAGATTGAAGGAAAACCTTGGATCCAGTTTTCATATTTAAAATTACTTGTAATTATAATCAAAACTTCCTTTTAAGGAGTCATTTAACTGCAGTCTGACTGGGTTTATCCAAACAGACCAGTTCCCAGTCCCCCTACTCTTCCTCTTTTACTTTATAATCTCCTTGTAATTACTTTATATTTGAAATATAAACCAAATTACATAAACTTATAAAACCCTATCACCCAATTAGCGAGCCTTGAGTCCTCATTTGAGTACCCAAGCCTCGCATGTGATGTCTGTTCCGGTGTGGTTCACTAGCTTATTGAAGTGCAAGTGAATGATAGTGGATTCTGATGCTGAAGGTGACAGATTAATCGGCAAGAATCACCTTGCACTGATTCTTTGGTATTTGTCTCTCAAACGCTGGAAGTGTAAATGAAACTGTCCGTAGGGGCTGGTGATCCTGAGACTGATGACTACTCTGGTCTCCGCAGATAAGACAGAGGTGCTGGTGGATCCGAGGATTTGGGAATGACTGGTTCTTTGCCTTTTCTGGATTTATGGAAAAGCACTTTGGGATCGTTGAGGTAGTAGTCGGGTTTGTGTGAACCGGTGTGGTGATCAATTTATGGGATCAATTAAAAAATTCACAATTAGCAGTTTACCAGTTTATTAGCAGGATTCAGCAGGAAAGAAAATTCGAAATGGAGGTTTTTGATCAATTGAAGCTCTTGTAGGCTTATGTATTGGTCATTAGGTCAACATTACATCATTTTATTTCACATTATATATTAAGATCATTATAGTTTACTTACAAATTTATTACAAAAAGAAAGAAAGAAAAACATAAGAAAAATTCGAAATTATAGGTATAAAGGTTGGAAAATGGTTTTTAGGTTAGTAAAAATAAAGTTATGGGTATTATGAGGTTAGAATATGAAAGAACAACATTATATGATACTATGACAATTTTAATCTTCAAGGTTGATAAGTAGAAACAGAAGTTATTAGGAAAAAAGCACTTTTTCGAAGTTGGTAAACAAGAGGTACACGTGTAGTTTGGTTGTGTAATAGTGGTAGTGATGGAATTTAAGGTTGCCAAGAGGATTTTACGGGATTTTTAAGGCTATAGATGATGATGTCATATTACATGAGCAAGAAAAAGATAGTAGTAGCTGTGAAAAGTGAAGAAAATGGGTGAAATTCGTGGAAAATGGAGGTTTTCAGCTAATTACATATGTCAAATGACGTCAGAATAGGTTGGTAGATGGCTCATTCAACGCAGAAGAGTGGATTACATAATGTACAAACTTTAAATCATTAGTAACGGAGGTGTGTGTAAAAAGTTATAAGGCAAATAAAGAATTGGTGTGAATCTCGAATTTACAGTCACAAGTCATATGTAACACTAAAAACCTTAACTTCACAACTCAATATCTTACTCATCACTCATCAGAAGTAGGTCATGTAGGTGTCAGAAATGATCAGTAACACGTGGGCTACAAGATGCACTTTAGTAATCAAAAATTGGAGCACATCTGAAAACATTCGTAATCTCAAAAATTGGTTTTCAGCTAGTTTACAAGGAAAAAATCACCTGTATTCATCATAAGAAGTGCTGTACATCATATTATTGCGTCATTGATCACTTTTAGCTGTGAAAATTACATCATTTATTAGTAACAAAACCATTACATTGCGTCATCATAGGGTTTTTAGGGAATTTTGGGTGGATTTGATTGGTTTTGAGGCTGTTGACCATTGTAAAAGTTCTAGTACATTGTTATATATACTTTGAGAGGGTTTTGGGACTGTTGTTCCCCTTTTTTTCTTTATCATTTACGCCATTATTATTTTGTTTATCATCATAAACTTATTTTAATAGTACCTGTTCACTTAAATACGCCCTTTATTACAGTTATAAAGAGAAATTTACTTTAGTTTTATAGTCATAAAGACTTATTGGGAATAATATCAATCAGATATTGCTTATTTTTTTTCAGTTATCAATTGGGAATAACACTATAGCAGTGTTGATAGTAATACAAAGTGTGCTTTTTAAGTTAAAATTACGTGTGAAGTTATATTTCTCTGGTGCCTTATCAGTACTCAATACAACAGAGCTCTTTCTGATTGTGTTGTTTTAGAAGAGCAGTCCTTAGACAACTTCTACTAGTCATTTTATTAGTAGATTATCCTCTTCCAGCTCTGTATAACCCTTGTTGGGTTATAAGTTCTACACCGGGGTTTTTAGACAAGTTTTGATGCAGAGCAGATAGTGACTGGATGACAGAAGACAGATTGACAGAATGACAGAAAAAAATGAAATTTGATAGAAATGAGTAGTTGTGTGATTTTTTTTTTGAAGTGATAGGACAAAAAAAGTGTAAGGTTCTAATAGAACCTTCACTGAGAGTCCGGAAGTTGTCTGGCACAACTTCTCACAAGAGCACAAGAGGACCTAGAACTTGGTTATGATTTCAAACTAGCTCCAGATGGTCCCAAGTAAGGCTCTCTGAAGAGTCAGTGAACACAACCTTGACAATAAAAAGAGAAATCCCAAAGGGAATAAAAAAGAGAAATAAGCTCACCTAGCTCCAGATGGTCTCAAGTAAGGCTCTCTGAGGAGTAAGGAACCATCTGAAGCCGGATGTGGAAGAGGAAGGTATAGTCTAGTCGATCTAATCCCATAATGTAATCCCATGACTGCTTGTCTACACATGTAGTC
>NW_006769084.1:1326-8566 GCF_000204055.1 Melampsora larici-populina 98AG31 | reverse complement strand
GTTGCAGTCAATTTCACAAAGATTGGAAAGAATTCCGTGCCAATTTGCTCAAGTTTGGTGGGCAAAAGTTTCCAAGCTTTCTGAAATTGACTGTACATCTCAAAGGTTGTGGCCGCTTGCCTTGTGATTATGTTGCACATCCTGTGCTTGTAAACCACATTGTCTATGTAAGGACATGAGAATTTATATCAATGCTAGTTGGGTCCTTTTTTTCCACAAGGTCAAGGAGAGACAAATAGACTCACCAAGAAAAACCAGGAACTTGGGTAGGTGATTGGAGTCTTGTATGGCATTGGTTTATCAACAGGCCCCAAGGCTGGTCTGATTGTACATTGCAGCTTGGAATTTTTCATGACACAGGGTTGGATTGGCATCACTGAGTTCCACCATGGAATTTCAACCCTTGTCAAGTATAGACTCAGATGTCCTGATTGATGGTAGGCTCTAGGATCACAACCCACTGGAAGAGTTTTGTGGTAGAGAGCCTTCCATTGTGAGATGGATTTGGCTGAGACCAAAGTAATAGTGGTACACAAACATTTCAACCCAACCTAAAAAAAATCCAAAAACCAATTGGGTTGTCATGGCTGTTTTTCAGGTTGGGTTGAGATGTTTGTGTAGCACTATAGTATGATGTCAATGTTGATGGATTTTTTGGATTGGCTGGCCATTAACTTGGTGAGGGAAAACACCTGGAGTTGTTTGGTGTACCTCACAAAAGGCATGATTATAGAAAAACTTGAAAAATTGGAGATGAAAGAGAGAAATGTGGAAGCTTGAAATGTAAGAAAAAAGAGAATGGTGGTCAAAGAGCCTCAATCAAAATACTTGATTGAAGCAATATGCTTATACTAGCGCTTTAGCGGCAGGCGCCGCCTTAGCGGCTGACGCCGCCATGTCAAGTCTCATCAAAGAAGGGTGCAATTACCCTTTGTTTGCAAATGGCAATCAAGAAAATTTGGTTAATTGTGTACATCACCCAGGTTGCAAATTGAAACCTCCACACGCACACAATTAGTAAAGCAGCAAGGATAAAAATTCACTTCTGCAATATTATTTACAACACAAATCCTTATCACAAGTTGAACTAAACCGGAAGATGCAATACAGAGCTAAACAGGCCATTGAGCTTCAAAAAGATAATCCATGTGAGACATGAAATAACATATTGAACCAAAGTTGAATGATATACTTGTTCAATAAACAGAGACTCAATTCAGATTGAAATTAAACTCTTGGTATGACATGATGAACAAAATTCAATACAAACCTGTTCTTGATAGGAAACCTCTTTAACTTGGATTTCCACCTTGAAGCCCAAATATTGTTATCATTCCAATTCCCCAATTCCTGTATGCAACATAATAGGTGTAATTTGTAATAAATTTCACAAAAATTTCAATATGAAGCAGAAATTAGTGTTTCCAAAACCTCCATCTTCTCCTTTCCAAAATGATGAAAGTCAAGATGAGTTAACTTTATGAGGTACAGATAATAAGAGCTATAAACCAAAGATAGGTGATATCTAATATCAACATTTCTCTTCTCAAGTTTCTGCACCAATTGAAGAGAATGGAATAGATATGATTCCACAGGTCAATAGTGTAGAAGCTGTAATCTCAAGACATACTGTTCAAGATCAATATGAAAAGTCCAGTTGTAGAAACTCCATGAAAAAAGCTAGATAATTGCTTTGCGTAGTACTAAGCCAAGTCAGAATCCACTGTCAATCCCATTTCCCATTACATCTCCTTCACATTTTTCAATTCTAGAATTGCCAATCCAACTCTTTACTGCAGCTTCCAATCAAGATTGAAAGAATTAACAAAATACAGAAATCAAAGAGATAACCACATACACTTCACATTCCTGTTAACCTTTCTCACTCGAGAAACTTTCAATCCAATTAACAGCTTCCAATGAACATCATCAGAAATACAACATGCAAATGTCCTTGATTGATAAACCCTCAGTTTCACAGCTTTCACCTTATTCAGGAAGTTTAACTTATTATCAAGATTATGAATTACAAGAAGATACTATCAAAGAAGGTATCTCTTTGACACTTATGGGTTGTTGTTCAGCTTGTACAACTTATAAACTTAAAAAGCCTTATTCAAAAATGTCTCCTACTACAGACATATCAACATTATCTACATGACCATGACCAATCCTCCTTGTATATATGAAACCAAGTTTGATGAAAAGAAATCAAATGTTTCTGGGTTAGAAGATACAGAAGAATTGAATAGTTTGATAACAGATTTAAATCAAGATAGAGGACAAGAAATTGAAGAGATTGAAGAAAATTAAATTGAAAAGAAATTAAGGTTGAGAAAAACCTTTACATAGGTTTTCTAATGTAAGAAATTGAGATAAAAATGGTCTCTTATTTTTCTGATTAGTATGCTGATTTAATAGTAAAAATGAGGTTACATTTGAGGACAAAAAAAACCACAGGTGCAGATAGAGTATCATACCATCTCCATTTACTCATAACGTTTCTGAGCATTTTCAGCCAGAGAGATTTCTTCTCCTTCAATATAACTCAGCCAAAAAGATTGCGGGTTGTTTGCATATTCCCAGGTAGTTTGATAAACATATTTTATAGATCTGGAAATTTTATGCTCAAAGACCATTCAATTAACCAGTCAGAGTAATCAAAATTGAAAGATGGCAAATTGTTTAGCTGAAATTTTCAAAAATGTAGCTTCTGGACGACACAAAATGCAAAGATGGAGCAAAGAAGCTGTGTCTGTACATGTAAAAAACCAACCAACCAGGCCCAGGTCGAGATGATGATCTAACATTAGATAAAGGTGAGGACCCATTTGTTTTGTCAAATCTGTATGCACAAGCATCAAGTCATTCAAGTGCACACATGACAGATTGGGGTGAATGTTGAGGCGAGTAGATTTTGAGAATGTAAAAGTTTGACAATAATTGCAAGAGGAAGAGTAAGCGACCCATTGGCAATGAATGAATTGCAGTCCACTTAATCACGATAAAATGGAAGGGTCAAGCAGATTTGTTTGTATCATTCCAATTGGCCAATTTTTTGAGTCTGGAACTCAAAACAAGATATTGATTGAAATTCTTCCATGATTAGAAATGGATCTCCAGAAGGTGAGAGATGATTGCTTAAATGGAAAAATGAAGCTAATGAAACAGTTGAGTAGTTAAAAAGAGTCTCACTGCTGCTGAGATGACGTGGTCAACAAAGACAGTGGTGGTGGGTGTGAATGGACCATTTAGTTGGATGAAGCCTTGAAGGGATAAGCAGATGAATCTACAAACTGATGCAAGTGTGAAGTTGATGGATTGTCACTCGTAATTTGGTCGTATAGAGCTCGACCGGAGGCGTTACCACGCCCGCCACTGGGATGTGAATCCACGATTGACCCAAAAAGTTTTGATGATGCCAATGAGGATATTGATCAGTTGATGAAGCTCTATCAGACAAAGTCTCAAAAGGGTTCTTGACCAACAAATGCCCAGTGTTCAATAACCGCTCACGCGACCAACCAAATGATCCGATGGCGAGGTGATATTTCAAAGTACAACTTGTTGGTTGTGTAGTTGAATGGATCTGAAGGCTTGGGTCATGTTCAAAATGGCCTTGAAGAGTACGCAGAGAATAATGATCAAGTTATCAATGAGTTTCTTTACGCGTAAATTTGTGGAAATTGAAGGGCCCATCTGTAGATAATCTCTAAGGATGATTCCAGCGTGATAACCGCAATTAACATGTTGTGCGGCACCAATGATCTCACTCATCGTCTTGTGGTTACAACTCGTCTTTGCTGAGTTTGATTAGTTCTGATCGCCAATGACTGCGTTCATCGAGTTCTGATGACTTATTGGCTATGTGGTTGTCTTTTTGGGATGACGGAGCAAGAGTGAGTTCAATGTGAGAATTTCAAGTCAATTATTTAATCCTCACTTTCGATTTCTGGACAAGAGAACAAGCACGCCACAAGACACGGAGGGCATCATGAGCAATCGATCCGAGGCAAAAGCATTGTTATACAATAATTTCCAAGATATTAATAGCGCTCAAGCTGTTGCAGTTTAACAAGTACCAGATTTTATAGTATTGTGATCGTGTATGTAGTCAAAACCTTGTTTGGGGCATCTGGATCCAGGGAACGGTATCATGGTGCTGAAGTTTAGAAATGACAAATGAGGCCTTTTGTCACATCAATAATATCATCAACCTTTCACAAATATCCCTTGAACCATGGTAACTCTGGTAATCACATAAAACACTTGTGCAAAAAAGCTAAGGAAAGCTGGTGCTGGGTAGTTCAAAATCGATTTTCTTTCATGTCTAATCAGGATACCAAATAGTTGCGACCAAGGTGAAATCGATGTCATCTCGGTAATTCATCAGACCAAAGTCGCAACTTGCGACTGTAGGCGTTAATGATCGATAATTTATCAGCGTATATTGCTAAAATGGCGCGTATACCAAGATAAATTACAAAAGAGATAGACTGACATATATCGTGAATGACGATAGTTGCAAAACCAAAGAACAAGCTAGAAAGGTTGGCTGGGCGAGGGGTAAAACCTGTCTATCCCGTAGGTCAACGCAATATAGCATCGAACATGTCTTCGGGCTCAGCTATGTGAGTCGGGACAGGATGATTAGGTCGAACAGATCTGGAATACGGTTGATTGGCAGCTCCAAGTGGATCATTGGCGAGGTCGTGTCACTCCCATCTACTTTTCTGAAGCAATGGTTAGGGTTCAAATCCACTGTTGGAGGATGAGAGAGATCCTGTTGCTTTTCAAGCAAGAAGACTATTAGCTTTCTGTACATTTGAAGAAAGGAGAATTCAAAACACTGACATCCCAAAGTAAAGTGATAAATTGGTTCTGTGCCGCATCAACATATTTATTAAGAGTGTTATGTCTGTTCTTTCCAGCACGAGAGGGAAAAACCACAACTTCTTCAAGGTGAAGCTTTCGATCATCCAATGGTTTTCTAACGCTAATCAATAAGTTGGCGACCATAGCAAGGTCCTCTGGGTGCAAACCAGCTAAGTTTTGTTGAATAGCGCGGTAAGCCAATGAAGTTGATTATCAAGTGATGATCTGAACCTTTGAAATTAAACCTGAATTTCCTTCTTGAATCGTTGATCGTGATCAATATTGGTTGTCGATTGAAGAAGTTCTTAAACCTCCCGCTCTCTTCCTCTCTTGTTTGAAACAAAAGAGACTCTTGCGCCCAAGACCTTCATTGGCTCGTGGTTGGATTTGACTTGGTGACAATTGTGAAATCCACACAGCGAGCGGCCTTGAAAGTCTCATGATCACAGTACTGTCTCGGTGGATATGGGCAGCGAAATCGCGCTGCCATCACGCCGTGAACTCTGATAACCTTCTTTGTACGCTTGCTAGGTGGTAATCCTCATGCTCGCCACCTCGGCTCAGGTCGCGCGGAGAGATCCTGACAGGTTTTTCACATCGATAGCGCTTGTGACCGTATCATCGCACGAGTCTTTGAGATGATGATGATGATGATGAAGAGAACTCTGACACGCGTTGAGATTCGTTAATGTGAAATCATGATGGGATGATATCCGGTAGTCTTGAGGCAATCAGTGTCAAACAAGGAGGAATGAAAAGTCAGAACGAAGGATTAACGGTCATACCTTGAAGAATTTGGGTAAATAAATGACTTCCGAATCCGAGGAAATCTTTGGTTTGGAAAATATAATGGTTGTTTATGTTTCTGGATGATTTTGACCAATGGACAAAACCGGAAAATCACGCTAATGGTGAATTTTGTCCAGTTTTGTACGCGAACCGTCTTTGGGATTAAATGTTATGATGATTCCAAGCTTTATTGCACTGGTATCAAAAATAGAAATAAAAATTTCAAATGGACCACTAGATCTGGATTGACTGTAGTTAATGGTATGTAGATGTTAGATCTAAGCATAACTAAGGCCCTCTTCCAATGCAGCCACATCTAGCCACATCCACTCTCAAAGAGCAGCTGATGAATAAAACCCCAGGTTTGGCTCAAGCGCAGCAAGACTTCCAAAGTAACTTTGCTTAAAAACCCATTGTGAGGGCTCAGCCTCTAGACATTTACGTGCTCTCATAAAAAATCAAACAGAGAATCTTATAAGACTTGTATGTACACACACTCATACCACTGCTTGAACCACTTTACTTGAGCAAAGTGACCCATTCAAGTTGTTGAGGTCTTGTAAATCTGGCTTTGAATCAATCCAGGGCCTACACACACGCTTGACCTGTTCAAAATCACTTGCTCTTGTAGTTCAATTTCCTTGCAATCCACAATTGTTGATATGATAAAAGTGGTAAGAAGAGACACAGATGAAGCTCTTCACACTCTATTGTGAGGTTTTCCAATGTTTTGAGCCCTCATATTGGGAATTCAAGCAAATGTGCTTAAAAATCTTGCTGTGATCAGGCCAAACTTTTACATACTCATAAGCCCCTCTTCAGGAGCGGACACGTCTGGGTCGGAAGAGGGGCTTAATTAAGCCCATGGTACAGTCAAAGCACAAAAGCTTGACCAATTTCGCTTGCCAAACTGGAGCAAATTGGCAGGGAATTTGTGATAAGCTTTTGTGATTTGACTGTATATCCTTGGCAGCAGTGGATTCACTCTTTCATCACGAGGCACTTTGAGTTACACCAATAGCTTAGATGGATCTTGTGAATCATAAGACAACTTGATAAGGTGAAACTCACACTGACAGGATCAAATGATCTCAAGCCTGTACATAAATCTATTGAAGATCTCCTGCTGTGTGATGTATGAAGATGATAATGAAGTGAATGTGAGCATGAAATGAAAGAAATCAAGTCAGATGAGTTGTGATCAAAGCTCAAGCAGAATGATAATATGAGTTTGGCTTATTACTATTAGGAATTCGTAAATCATCATTACCATCTATATTTTATTCTCCATCACAGCAGAACTCGACTCATGATCATCATCATCAGATTTGATTCACAAATATTTCATTTATACTCACAGCCATTTGACTTCATTCCAAGCCCAGTTTTAGCAACTCCAGTTTGATTTGCAGTCTGAATTTCAAGCTCCAATGACTATATAAGAAGCACCACAGCTTGGTCTAATATATCTCACAATACCAGTTTACAAAACAGATTATCCAACCAATACTTATTTAAATCTCACCAAAAAGCTTGAGTACCAATTTCCTCAAATCAGTTTAACAGAATGGTAAGC
>NW_006769084.1:0-869 GCF_000204055.1 Melampsora larici-populina 98AG31 | reverse complement strand
AAGAAGATGGATTTTAATGGATTGCCATCCTCGGCAGTCCCCAATCAAGCATGGCATTCTTGTACTGGCATCATCTCTGTCTTTCAGACAGATATTGTACACCATGAGCTCTTTCTTTTCTTTGAGTCGATGTTTCTTTGATGTTTTATCATCCAATTCATGTTTTCTTCGAATAAAATGTTCCGTATCGGTTTTTAAAGGCTTTCTTTTGAATGATTTTGAACCTACACCTGGTGTCTCTAAATTTCAACATTTGATCGAATTGAAATCTGTAGTCTTTCATTTCAAGATGAAACAACACAAACACGCATACAGAACAAACTTCTTTCAAATCAATCAAGTACAAAGAGTTCAATAAATATTCAATTTCGACTCCTATAAACATTCAATGCTTCAAGACCCAATCATTGTTTTCCATCATTCTCAAGTAAAGATTTAATTTCAGGTTCATCTTTTACCTTTTCCCAAACCGGTCGAGTTAATTCAAACGCAGTAGTCACTCGACTATAACTGATCCCACTATCAAAATTCAAAATTCAAAATTCAAAAAAATACATCCCTTCATCAGTTAAGATTCTAATCAGACAGTTTAAATCAAATGTGATCTTAAGCTTACCCAAGACGTGAGATTGGCATTAATTTTTCAACTGAGATGGATGGTCCACCATCAACGAGAATAGCTTCTTTAATATTCCAAGCCTGAAAACCAAAGTCATCAAAATCAAGACCATCTCAGTCTCGTATTCCTATCTTTATCAAATTCAAACTTGAATTCAAATGCTTCCAAATCGTACCTTGATTCTTCCAAGGATCATAGTCTGCGAAAGTTTTTTAGGATCGTCATGATCGAACATCTGTTATGTACAAAA
>NW_006769083.1:5840-8443 GCF_000204055.1 Melampsora larici-populina 98AG31 | reverse complement strand
GATGACATAATAATGATCCAATAAGTATACATAAGCCTCTAAGAGCTTCAATTGATCTGAAAACCTGAATTTCGAATTCTCTGCTATATTGAAGTTTGCTAATAAACTGGTAAAGTAAAGATGATTAATTTTTTTGCTTAATGTCATAAATAGATCACCACATCCTCCTCTTCTTCCCAAACTGCCCCCAGTTTACCAATCAATAAAATAAATCATCTACTCAATAAATTCCAATTTTTCCTCAAATCTTTAAATATCCTTCTTAATTATAAATATGGTTATCACTACACCTCCATCTGTTGCTTCACCTTGTGTTCAATGCCGCATGGTCCATTCTTCCTGCTTATATCAAATAAATCCTGCGTGTCAAAGATGCCATAATCTTGGTATAATATGCTGTAAGTCTTTTCTTTTATTTCTTTTACCATAATAATCTTCAATGTTTTTATTTATACTAATTAATTTTACTCTTTTTATACTTTCTTTTATAATTTTCTTTTAATTCTAGCCTATCCAGCAGCGCCTTCTACCAATATTTCACCTGTACCTGGTTCTCCTGCTTATAATTATCCACCTCCAAACACGCCTAATACACCTATCAGAGTCAATTTCTTAAATCCTTATAATATTAATCAACACAATACACCTTCAGCTCCTGATTCTCCAAACCCTTCAATAACTTCATCAATTGAAACCAATTTTACTACTTCTGACCCCTTTTTCAAAAAATTATATGAACATAACTTAGCTTGGAAACTTGACTATATTACTTATCAGAATTGGCATTCTTGGAGGATCTTGGATGATACTATAAGACAGTTTAAAGAAGCTGGATATGAAGTACCCAACATTACTAATAATCATTATCATCTTTTGCGTGCCCATTCTATTGCTGAATATGTTTCCAGAAAGGGTGAGGATGAAAATTTAACTGTATCCACCTTTATTCCATTTATTAACCATGCTGCTATTTTATCCCCTTATAATACTCCTTCTACTAATCCTCCTAATACTGAACTTCCAATAATTAATAATGATCCACCCGTAATTCCTTCTGTTAATTCCCCATATACTGATTATAATTATTCTGAATATACTCCTACCATTTATGAACTTCCCAGTTGGCTTGATCCACGCCTTTACCCATCTTCTCCTTCTTAATAATACTATTCTTCTATTAAATGTACTTTGATAACTAGTGAAACATATCCATTATTTTTAATCTTTATATTTTAAACTCTTTTCTTTTATTCTTTTTTTAATCTTATATATATATATATTTATATTTAGTTATTTGAAATTAATATTATTATATGCTTTAAGTAATTATAATTGCGCCTCTTCCTCATCAGTGACCTCCTCCTCTTCTTCTGCTGTTGGAATAATACCCCTTGGATAAAATCTTTTGACGTGTTCTGCTGCATATCTTCTTGTCCACTAGTCCTGACTCACATTATCTTTCTTAAAAAGATGGCTCCATCTTTACCCAGCTTGTGCTGGAAAAGGATGGAGCCCGTGTGGGCTAGAAGCCCTCTCAAGAACTACTAAGAGTCTTGAGGGGGCTAGTTTTAAGGGATTACCCTTACCTGTTCCTTTGGGGTGGGTTTTTTCCCTGCCATTTGGAACGTGCAAGGGTCCTTCCTTAGAAAGACGTGGGCAGGAGCCAGAGTCTCCCCTATCTCAGGGCTCGTGGCGGTCCTGAGCCTCTATGGCTCTCGCCCCCATACCGTCGCTAGCCTCACACCCAACGCAGTGATCACAATGACTATTTCACTTTACTGTCGTCTGTATGGAAACTGTGCATTACAAAGTAGTAGATTAAACCAGCAGGGTGCGGACAAACGTGTGCGTCGCCTACTCGTAGGAAGGAAGTGTGTCGCCTGTCATTGATATGACTCGCTGCGCGCTCCTCCAGTCCGCGTCTGACCATTCCCTCTGGTAAAGAGCGTGGCAATCTGACTTCCACCTCCCCAACTTTTTGATTGCCTCGGTAGGTACCCCCGCCCTTGTTAATAAAGTAGCTCCACCAATCCGAAAGGAGTGGCCCTTCATCGCTGACGTGACTCCCCAGGCCCGTCTTATGGTCCGTTGAAAGATTGGTAAAGTTATCGGGCTAGTTCCCCCATTGTCCCAAGTCATAAACAGGCGTGGATCCTTCAGCCGATCCATTCTGTGCATGAGTCGGCCCACTGCCCGGAACGGGCACAGACGGCCACCAGTTTCGCATAAGATAAGGAACTGACACTCTCCGTGTTGTGCTGTCTTCGCGTCCCGGAGAGTTATACGAACTGTCCTGCAATCTTTTATCTTCACGAATTCGACGTCCGACCGAAGGATGGCCTGTACGTCGCTTTTTCTGTGAGCTGTTGACTTGTACACCAGTTCGCCTATCCTAGCCAAACCCCAGTAAGCCACCAGCATTAATGTCGTTAGACCTACTGGGTCGGCTTCTTCTTGTCGAATATCTTCTAAAAGCGACAACAGGGCTTTCGGGGTGACTGGAAGCCTAGTTGACTTCGTCAGGTCCGCTTCGACCTCTAGCCTCGTCGTAGACCTCACAATCGACGTAGTCTGTCGGATAGGGCTAGTTCTCTTCTCTTATT
>NW_006769083.1:0-5519 GCF_000204055.1 Melampsora larici-populina 98AG31 | reverse complement strand
AGCTAACGTTCAGTCGCCCGAGCTAGTTTCGTAATCGGGTCTGTCTTTCTGGGTGAGTCGACTTCTGATTCAGTAGTCTTTCGTCTTCTTTGGGATTTGACGTGTTGTAGATGTGTAGCAAAAATCAGGGCTGGGAGTCTCTCGTCTTAACCATTTGTTGGAAGGGGATAGGTGCAGATGCTTCACACCAACCGATCCTCACCTGCCTACCCCATTTGTTTTGGTTTGTTTTGAGTTGTTTATCTCATGTTTGGTGTGCTTATCGCCTTGGGCAACTCAACGTGTACTATACTCTCATGATGCTTACACCTCGTTTGATGCTATTACATAAGAGGGATCTGTTGGCTATTTGCCTGGATTGTTCAAACCCGTCATAGCACGGATGATCTGTCAATACATTATTTTGGACTTGTTTGTCCTTCCGGCTCTTCCATTTCATCCTCACACATTGACCTCAAATCATATACATGCCCCCAACTTTAGGAATGGATCTCCCATTCGAACACTAGCGTACAAGAATTTGTTGTGCGGAATCACTAATTTGGTCACTGTCTTCTGCGTTCCTTAACCATTGAGTTAAATCAGGGGGGATGTCTACCAATACCTGCATGTGCCACATCTTAGAAGATGAGTTTCCCCTTGATAACTCGTCAGCTGCGTTGTCTAAGGACGTGACTCTTTTCTGCTTTAATTGGCAATCGTGGCTGTAGAGAAGTTTGCTAATTTCCTTCCACTCGCTATTTACCCAGAAGTCTCTTGACCTCTCGTTTCTTAGCACACCTTCCGTCGTGGTGTTGTCTGTTAAGACAAGAAACCGATTTCCTTTAACCTCACTTACTTTGTTTAGTGTTAAAAACCCCAACCTGATTGCTACTGTTTCCAACCATGCAATGCCCCGTTTCGGTGAGTTCGGTGGTTCCTCCCAACCAGGTCGTAATATGAATTGTGACCAGTTCTGTCCTATGATTACGCCGATTCCGAAAGAGGTAGACGCGTCGCCTACCCAGCCGACGTCGATGATCTCTCTTCTTTTCAGTAGGTGGCGGTTTGGAAAGTTATTCAAAGCTTCGAGCCAGACTAACATGTCTGACCTGACTGAAGAGGGCAGCTTCCTTTTAGCATAATGATCTGCCCACTCCGAGAGCCATCTAAAATTGTTGGAGAGATAGCATCGTAGTTGTGGTAGAATGTAGGATACGTGGTTTAGCCTACCATTCATTTTTTCGACGTCTCTGTGAGTGTAATCGGTTTTGTTGAGGAACTCCGTGAGTTGTGTGACACGTTGTTCAAGCTTTTGAGGAGGTAAGCTAACAACTTTTGACTTCAGATTCCAAAGGAAACCGATATACTTTTGCTCGTCTGCAAAGTGTGAGAATTTCGTGTCATTCGTTTTTACTCCTAGTGCTGAGCTATATTCGACTACTTGGTCCATGTTTACTGGGTTAGACGCTTTTTTGATGAGGAGATTATCATCAACCCAACGGAAAGCCTTTAGTAATTTAAAATGAGCTTCTACTAGGTCCTTCCATGCATCGGCGGGGCCCCCGAAACTTCCACAACCCGCTACTCCACCAAAGGAAATGCACAGATCTATGTACACGAAACCATCCGGGCCCAAAATCAGGAGATATGGCCATTGATCCGGCCTGACTGGGATTTGGCAATAAGCCTTCTCCCAGTCGAAGAGTGCGGCTTGGACGGGTTCGTCTACCTCTGCGACGAATTCTGAAGCTGTTGAGAAGTTGTCCCAGGTGGTTTTAAAGTCGTCCTTGTTTACAAACGAGTTTACGCTGGGAATTTGAGGGTTGTTTTTGGGGAAAGACAAATCGTTTATTGGCCGGAAAGAGCCGTCACCATTCGTTACGGCTCCTAGAGGGCTCGACCGGAAGAACGGGAACTTGGCTTTCAATTCATCAATGGTGAAAGGACCACACATCCGTCCTGCTGCTACTTCTTTGTTAATGTTTTCCATGATCTTTTCCGTGACTTCTTCTGCCGATTTGTGGTTAGGCGGTATAAAGAATGGCAGGTCTCCAATTCGGTGATGTGGAACTCCCTGATCGAAGCCGTTCTTAAAACCGTCGATTACAAAACCGTATTGATCTAGTAGGTTTTCTCTCCGCAACTCGGATTCCCATAGGTCTACGTCCATCAAGCAGTGAATCTTTGTTGGCCACGGATGTCGTGTTTGCACCTTTGGTGAGATTGGTAGCGTCGTCTTCTCCACTTGACTTTCAGTGAGTTGCTTTACTTGGGATTCGTTTCGCTGCTTCTCGGGCAAATCTTCTTCAAGTGTTTTGTCTTCTTGAATTAAGTTGTCACAACGTTTCTCAGGGATGGCTATCCTATTTGGTCTTTTTGTTTTGTTAAAAAGAAACGAGCAAAATTAAAAACGAGTGTGTTATTTCGCATGAACCTGTAAGGACAGTGGATTTGTAAGAGGGGAAGTGAGACACAAGCGTTGGGTTGTTCCCGTAATGCTATGTAGTAAATGACAAATTTTTTGGTCTTATCGTGTAGGAGACATCACGAAGTACTAACAACAAGATGGCCCAACCAATTGTGGAAAGGAAGTGATAACCAAGAAAAGAGAAATCGCTACGCCTCCAATCTCATATAAATGAGGGGATGAGGGGAGGAGGTGTGCTAAACGGACTGCTCCTGAAACTCACTGTTGGCGTCCTCTGCCTCTCGTCCCTAAACTACCTCTTCTACCCCCTCGTCCCGTTCCTCTTGCTGGCCCTTGGCCATTATCCACAGCAGGGGCCGGTCTTGGTGGTAGCATCTCAATGATATCTGGCAGGCGGGGGCCTCTAGAAGGTCTAGGTACCCGTCTTTGAGTCGAGCTTGAACTCGCTTGCTGATGGAGCTTTCTTTTTCTGGATGTAGTTGCTGTAGACCTGTATCGATCAGACGAACGTAGGCTTAGTTAGTTTCCTGTTATGTAGGGCTACTTCTCCTCTGATAGTGTAAATTCTTCTATCAGGGGCTTACTCTTCCCACACCCCAGTGATAGGATCTCTATGTTCGAATCTGGCTCCTTTCGCGTAGGGGTTTGTGTCGCCAAAAGAGAATTCACCCATTCTGGTGGATTTTTCTCTTGCCAAACGTTCAAATTTTTCGACATAAATCCCTGCGTCTGGCATCGGGACCCCTTTGGCGCGATAACAAAAGAGGTGTGATCTAACTAGGAGATCATAGCGTAGGGCTACCATCCAACACTCGTTGGAGCTCCTGTCATTCGAAAGATTTGGTCAGTTTCCTTCGGCTGTGATCTTCGTTTAGAGTTAAAAGGATTACTTTATCTCTTTCACATGTTTCACATGTTTCCTTAGTTGGTCCGAGATGATCTTAAACTCGTACGTCGATTTTAAATACTTCCGAAGGTATGTAATGCCATCTAACCATTCTCCGAAGCTCATAGCGTACTCAGATGGTGGAGTTAAACCTCGATTTCTCTTGGATTTCGTAGAGGAGGAAGACATCTGATTCTTCTGACTTTCAATTTGATCTTTCTGGACGAAAGTCGGATTCAAGACCGTTAAAGGAACGAGCTCGTTCAGCTTCTTCATTGCTTGATTCCAGTGTGGCTGGAGAGCCGGAGGCAGGGACTTGCATGGTTTCCCGGATTGGAAACGTATGCCGTTCTGCTTAGTCACCTTCGTCTTCTTTCTGCTTGATTTAGAATGACTAGCTGACTTATCGACCTTTCCTGCATCTTTTGCTAATGGTCTCAGAATTTTCGACATCATTAGGGGCTGTGATTTCACTGGTGATAATAGTGGTATATTCTATGATGCTTACGCTTGTCAGTGGCTTTGCCTTTCATCTTGGCTTTCTCGCGCTTTGCTCGGCTGATAATCTTGTTTAAAGATCTCATCGATTTCTGTTTGCCTAAACAATTCATAACGTGAACAAAAACATTCGGACGTTAGATTTTGACTACTGTGGAGATCACCACATGTGCGATAAACGCAGACTAAGAAGTCTCTTCCCACTTGTGGGGCGCTCAATCAATGGGAGCTAGTTCGACACTCTTCTACTATGTAGATCAGAGTTCGTTACGGTTGAAGAAGAGCCTTTCCTTACGTTTCTTCTTCCCGGAGCTCTTCCCTTCTGAGCTATCAGACTCGTCAGAAGTTGACGATTCCTCCAAGGACTCTTCCGAGTCTTGAGATGAGTCATTTGAAGACGAACTAGACTCGTCTGAGTCTGATGAGTCCTACTCTGTCGAGAACGATGAATCAGAACTGTCATCACTCTCTGAATCGTGTGATTCAGACTCGGTGGGAGGCGGTGCTGGGTCGTCTTCGTCTTCTGCCGGTACCGGGTGACCTGCAGCCTCTCGATTCAAGTTATCGATTTCTCTGGCTACGACGTTTCTTCTTTGTTCTTCTATAGCTTCCCCGTCCAGGTCTTCGTCAGCAGGGTTATCTGTTCCTGGCAGGTCGTCCCGTTGGCGATCTTCTTCGTTATGGTCTGAAGAGGATGGAGGGTTTATAGGGACTACATCATCTCCTTCTACAGGATCCGCTCTCGTACGTCTAGAGTTACGTGTAGCTATCGTGATGGCCATGCTAGGATGGTTAACGGGATTATTGGAAGGAAAATGAATTGATTGGGCTAAAAAGAACCTCAGCGAAAAGGACTTGGACGGAAATAAATGTGTAAAGGATTTATGAAAATGTATTGAAAAAGGGAATCTTTCCTAGAAAGGATTCTTCTTTAAGTTCAGGTTATAATATGTGAGATTGGACTATTAGGAAGGAGAGGATTGAGCAACTTGTAAGGAATAAGGAAAGGAGAGAAACCTGGCGAGAGAGACAAGGGAAGCAATCGTGATATTTGATTGAAGTCCTTTAACCAACTCTCTTCGCTTTAGGGGTTCTGTAGATGATGACGTTGTATCCTCTTACTCATTACGTCTATTCCTTAAGAGGAAATTCAAATGACCAGAAAGGGAGTGTAACTCCCTCGGATTTCATTTCTTACATGTATTCTCACTCTCGATCTCTCGAGGCACGCCTTCGTGGACTTGCTCCACATTTCGTGCCTCATGTAAAGTCGAAACAATTCTACACCATTTAACTCTTCTAAAATATAAGATCCTCCCACGTGTTGTTTAACAATTCTAAAAGGCCCATTCCATCTATTCTTGAATAATTTTCCCCATTGAAATTCCAAACTCTTATTATAAGTTAATTCCAAATCTCCTTTTTTTAATGGCTTCCTCATTCTATGCGCATTTTTCTTATCCCAATATATAATCCCTTGAACTCTTGCTTTCATCATTTTATCATATGCCTTATTAATAATTTCTTCTCTACATAATAATTGTTCCATCCTTGCTTTTAATAATTCTTCTCCCGTGGTAATTCTTTCCCAATCTATACCTAAAAATGTCCCAGCCTCTAAATCAATTGGTAATACTGCTACTTGATTAAATATCATCTCATAAGGAGACATTCCAGTTGTTCTTTTCGTGGAAATTCTATCAGCAAATAAGACTTGAGGTAAAA
>NW_006769082.1:5596-8527 GCF_000204055.1 Melampsora larici-populina 98AG31 | reverse complement strand
TATATATATTCAATATTCATTCCACTTTTTGTTTTTGACAAAAAAAAATCCAATCTCAAGAAAAAAGAAAGCACTTTGAAATCAATATCATTCAAGAAATTGTAGATCTAGAAGGATAAGTTAAAGAGTCTATTAAGAAATTGACCCCCCATCACCACCACAAAATAAAACACAAAGTTAGAAACGATCATGATTGGTTGGGGAAAAAAACAAATTACATACCATCATGATGGATAATTGCTTGATGACTTCCCTGTGATCTTGCTTTCAAATGTTCCTTTGGATCCAAGTCATCTATTAAAATACCATAAACAAGAATTAATCAACACAAACTGATCTTTCCATGAAAAGTCAACATACAAAACTTTTACTCACTATCTAAACCTTTCAAACCAATTTCATCACTTTTCAAACCCAAAACCCAGTCATTAATTCCAAATTAATAAACCTCCCCAAAAAAGAAGAGACAGACTTACTCATGTTTAAGAGTGAGTTTTCTAACTCTCCAACCAGCACTACCTTCTTTTTGCCAAACACAAACTTCTTCCGGAAGTTTAGGTTGAATAGAAGAAAAATTAGATTTATAAGAATTGATTCGACACAAGTTAATTTCGACTTGGTTTCCCATCTCACTCTTCGAACCATTCGGGTTCACAAGTTGATTTAATTCATGTAAAAGTTTTTCTTTATCTGATTTCAATGATTTTAACTCTTCTTCTTCATCTATACCACCTACTTCTAAATCCTGATTCTTTCCTTTACCTTCTCCTTTCTTTCCGTTCTTTTCTTTTTCTTTCTCGATTTTTTTGTTTTTTTTATTTTCTTTTCTTTTTAAATTCCATTCTTTCAAAACTACCACTTGTTTTTTCATCAATTTTAAACAATTAATTAATCCTAAAATAATTTCAGCTAAATCATTTGAATTTCTTTCACATCCGATTCCTCTAATCATATTAGGTTCTAATCTTTCTTCTTCAATCTTTTCAATCATATTCGGATTAGGTTGATGAGTTTTATTAGATCCAATTTGACTAGCTGTACAATGACTTTCTCTAATCGAACCTTTTTGTGAAGTTCGAATGCTCGTATCTATACTTGGACTATAAGCTATATTAAAGGTCGTAGGTGTTGTTGTCATTAACGATTTGATTTCTCTTCTTGATGGGTTTTCTTTATAATCAGATCTATTAGACCGATGATCTGATCCTATCCCAGATGAATGAATCGTTCTTCTAGAAGCTCCATCATTCACAGACTTATAATCGTCTTGATTTTCCTCAATTATTAAACTTTGTACTGGTTTTGATGGTGATAAGAGTACCGGAGACTGATGTGGTGATGAAAGTGATCTAGAAGAATGTGGTGAAGCAGGTAAACTGTGACTCGATCGAACCGTAGTAGGTGTAGAAGATGTATATTGTTTTTGATGTGAAGAATGATTTGAAGGTGATCTGTTCGGATTACTTAGATTAATATCTTTTGATCGATGATAACTTGAAGAAGAACCATTTATAGAAACTTGATGTGAAGAACTTTTTATTGAACCCATCGTCTAAAGAAATTTGATGATGATGATGAATATCAATCAAATCGGTTTTTGAAATATCTTGATCGAAGTTGAGCATCAGAAACTTGAAGAAAGTAAATAAACTTTCGGGGTATATGAGGGTATCTTGAGGGTATATGAATGAGTATATCAGACAAACCAACCCTTGCTATAAACTTTTTAACTTGAGATTGGTTAATCTTGTAAATCTGGATCAACCCTGCTTCGATTGAATGACTCTTAAGGGCTTCCAAACTCAAACGAGTCTTTCCAAGATTAATGGTGGTTCCAGTCCAAAGCCCTGATGATCAGAATGCAATGTCAGCCTGTATATACTCCATAGATTGAAACCACATCCTCCAGATATTCTCAATTCAAGATATCAATGCCCCAGTGTTCTTTAGAAACCCCACAGAATGCTGACTCCGATCACTCTGCATATTTTTTTGGTTCTGGTCACGTGACATGATCGGTGACTGTATTAGCAAGTATGTTGTGACAGGTTGTGACGTGTGAAATCTGGAGACCAATCAGACCAATCCCAAAAATTAAGATGCACCCTGAGAGACCCTGAATCAGAAAAATTTAAATTTAGCAAAGTCCCGCGCTGTCGCCTCGCGACCGAAAAATTCCTCAAAGAGCAGAAAACCTCAGAAAACACACTGTTCTGATAATCACTCATCCAAGATGTTCAAATTTCATGAAACTAGGTAAAACTTCGGCCACCAAACCTTGAAGTGATGTTCAACACCATCTCTGACAATTGGAGTCTCAATTCAAGCAATAAGGCCTGGATAAGGGACATGGATGGTAATGAAGTTAAAACTCCTCCCGATTGTAATAACAAAACCAATTGATCTTTTTCAAAATTAATCAAAAAGGATATATCCGTATTTCTCGAGCCTGAATTAATATGTACAATATAGATCTGTAAATCAACTGAAAACAACCGGGAAAAAAGGGGGCGATCTATGGTATGAACCAGTCCATACAACGAGTACAAACAGAAGGATTACAATGAAAGAGATTATATCATTAAGCTGATGACTTAGCTTTGGCTTCTGCAAGCTTTTGGTCTGTGAGAGCTATAAATCCATCAGTTATAGCCTTAGGATGATCCTTCTTGGGGTTTTCCTCAGCAGCCTTCTTGATAACTAATAAAATTTCTCTATCAGTAACAGTTCCACCCGCAGCAGTCACAGCTGCAAGTCTGGCCTTCCCATCTGCCTTTGTTTATTCTAATGCTGCTTTAGCTTCGTCGCTCAAAGGAGGTAAACCATCAGAAGAAGTTTGTCGACATTGTGGTGCTCTAAAGAAGTTTCATGTCAGGATATGATTTCGAAAGATATGCTTCAAGAAGGGTTACTCACGAAGATTTACCGTTC
>NW_006769082.1:2662-5381 GCF_000204055.1 Melampsora larici-populina 98AG31 | reverse complement strand
AGGTAAACCATCAGAAGAAGTTTGTCTCATTTTGGTGCTCTAAGGAAGTTTCACGTCAGGATAGGATTTCGAAAGATATGCTTCAAGAAGGGTTACTCACGAAGATTAGCCGTTCTTGGCTTCGGCAAGCTTTTGGTCTGTGAGAGCTATAAACCCATCAGTTATAGCCTTAGGGTGATCATTCTTGAGGTTTTCCTCAGCAGCCTTCTTGATAACTAGTAATATTTCTCTATCAGTAACTGTTCCACCCGCAGCAGTCACAGCGGCAAGTCTGGCCTTCCCATCTGCTTTTGTTTTTTCTAATGCTGCTTTAGCTTCGTCGCTCAAGGGAGGTAAACCTTCAGAGGAATTTTGTCTTCGTTGTGGTGATCTAAAGAAGTTTCATGTCAGGATATGATTTCGAAAGATATGCTTCAAGAAGGGTTACTCACGACGATTTACCGCTCTTGGCTTCTGCAAGCTTTTGGTCTGTGAGAGCTATAAATCCATCAGTTATAGCCTTAGGATGATCCTTCTTAGGGTTTTCCTCTGCAGCCTTCTTAATAACTAATAAAATTTCTCTATCAGTAACAGTTCCACCCGCAGCAGTCACAGCTGCAAGTCTGGCCTTCCCATCTGCCTTTGTTTTTTCTAATGCTGCTTTAGCTTCGTCGCTCAAGGCAGGTAAACCTTCAGAGGAAGTTTGTCGTCGTTGTGGTGATCTAAAGAAGTTTCATGTCAGGATAAAATTTCGAAAGAAATGATTCAAGAAGGGTTACTCACGAAGATTTACCGCTTTTGGCTTCAGCAAGCTTTTGGTCTGTGAGAGCTATAAATCCATCGGTTATAGCCTTAGGATGATCCTTCTTGGGGTTTTCCTCAGCAGCCTTCTTGATAACCAATAATATCTCTCTATCAGTAACAGTTCCACCCGCAGCAGTCACAGCTGCAAGTCTGGCCTTTCCATCTGCCTTTGTTTTTTCTAATGCTGCTTTAGCTTCGTCGCTCAAGGGAGGTAAACCATCAGAAGAAGTTTGTCGTCGTTGTGGTGCTCTGAAGATATTTCATGTCAGGATAAAATTTCGAAAGATATGATTCAAGAAGGTTTACTCACGAAGATTTACCGCTTTTGGCTTCTGCAAGCTTTTGGTCTGTGAGAGCTATAAATCCATCAGTTATAGCCTTAGGGTGATCCTTCTTAGGGTTTTCCTCAGCGGCCTTCTTGATAACTAGTAATATTTCTCTATCAGTAACAGTTCCACCCGCAGCAGTCACAGCTGCAAGTCTGGCCTTCCCATCTGCCTTTGTTTTTTCTAATGCTGCTTTAGCTTCGTCGCTCAAAGGAGGTAAACCATCAGAAGAAGTTTGTCGTCGTTGTGGTGCTCTAAAGAAGTTTCATGTCAGGATATGATTTCTAAAGATATGCTTCAAGAAGGGTTACTCACGAAGATTTACCGCTCTTGGCTTCTGCAAGCTTTTGGTCTGTGAGAGCTATGATTCCATCTGTTATAGCCTTAGGATGATCCTTCTTGGGGTTTCCTCAGCACCCTTCTTGATAACTAATAAAATTTCTCTATCAGTAACAGTTCCACCCGCAGCAGTCACAGCTGCAAGTCTGGCCTTCCCATCTGCCTTTGTTTTTTCTAATGCTGCTTTAGCTTCGTCGCTCAAAGGAGGTAAACCATCAGAAGAAGTTTGTCGTCGTTGTGGTGCTCTAAAGAAGTTTCATGTCAGGATATGATTTCGAAAGATATGCTTCAAGAAGGGTTACTCACGAAGATTTACCGTTCTTGGCTTCTGCAAGCTTTTGGTCTGTGAGAGCTATAAACCCATCAGTTATAGCCTTAGGGTGATCATTCTTGAGGTTTTCCTCAGCAGCCTTCTTGATAACTAGTAATATTTCTCTATCAGTAACTGTTCCACCCGCAGCAGTCACAGCGGCAAGTCTGGCCTTCCCATCTGCTTTTGTTTTTTCTAATGCTGCTTTAGCTTCGTCGCTCAAGGGAGGTAAACCTTCAGAGGAATTTTGTCTTCGTTGTGGTGATCTAAAGAAGTTTCATGTCAGGATATGATTTCGAAAGATATGCTTCAAGAAGGGTTACTCACGACGATTTACCGCTCTTGGCTTCTGCAAGCTTTTGGTCTGTGAGAGCTATAAATCCATCAGTTATAGCCTTAGGATGATCCTTCTTAGGGTTTTCCTCTGCAGCCTTCTTAATAACTAATAAAATTTCTCTATCAGTAACAGTTCCACCCGCAGCAGTCACAGCTGCAAGTCTGGCCTTCCCATCTGCCTTTGTTTTTTCTAATGCTGCTTTAGCTTCGTCGCTCAAGGCAGGTAAACCTTCAGAGGAAGTTTGTCGTCGTTGTGGTGATCTAAAGAAGTTTCATGTCAGGATAACATTTCGAAAGAAATGATTCAAGAAGGGTTACTCACGAAGATTTACCGCTTTTGGCTTCAGCAAGCTTTTGGTCTGTGAGAGCTATGAATCCATCGGTTATAGCCTTAGGATGATCCTTCTTGGGGTTTTCCTCAGCAGCCTTCTTGATAACCAATAATATTTCTCTATCAGTAACAGTTCCACCCGCAGCAGTCACAGCTTCAAGTCTGGCCTTCCCATCTAACTTGGTTTTTTCTAGTGCTGCTTTAGCTTCGTCGCTCAAGGCAGGTAAACCGGCAGAGGAAGTTTGTCGTCGTTGTAGGGCTCTAAGAAAGTTTCCTGTCAGAAAACCGGGTTTG
>NW_006769082.1:0-2562 GCF_000204055.1 Melampsora larici-populina 98AG31 | reverse complement strand
TCGTGATTCCCGAGTGCGCTAACTGGTGCGGCTTGACATACGTTGACCAAAAGCAGACAGGCAGCAATAAAGGAAGCGTTGAGAAGCATATTTATTGATGGTTTTGAAAGTGGAATATGAACGATTAAATGGTTTGAGTTAAAAAAAACTGGTTGAATTATGGAGTAAACAGAAGCGGTAAACTGATTGATAGAAATATTTTACAAAGGTGATTAACTGAGGATTGAATGCTGAGTATACAGAAAGATAATTGATGAGTTGATTGCGGATAGTTAAATTTACAGGTGAAGGTGAAGAGCGGATGAGGATAGGAAGAAAGAAGAGCTGAACAATCCAGATTTTATAGAAGGTGCAGCAAAGCAAACGCCTGGTTAGACGTCACCATAACAGGCGATCGTTTGGATCACGGTATTCTAAATTGTAGATTGCCAAGTGCCGCGTCTGATTGACCTTCAGGGCAGCCAAATAAAATCACACATCACTTATTCTCTCCTCGGTTTTATAACCTCGGTATGATCATCAATCAATTTGGACCCCTAGAACTGCTCTGTACGACGGTTTTCATTTCTAGGTTACTCTCTTCTTCTCTTGGCGTCTATCATCCAACCAATGCACCACAACCTGCAACGCGAACGGGATCCTAGTCATTCTATCCCAATGTTGCCTTGCAAGTCTTTGATCATCAATTATCTCCACTGTGACATATGTGCGCAGAAAATTGATGAAGACTCTAACTAGATAGCATTATGTGAATCTTGTAAGAAGGTTTTGTAACTAGTTAGTTGTGGAATTGAGCTCATAAATATATATCGTAGGAGTTCATCAAGATAGAATTCATAGGAGACCCCCAACACAATTTGCCCTGAAAGAGACCAAGAAGAGGTCATCATTTCAAGGAGAATATCATTAGTTTTATATAATCCCTACATACATATATCAAAGGCGGCAAGACCTGATAAAATGAAGAGATGTTGGGCCCAATCAAGAAATGATCAAAAGAAAGATCTGGTAGTTGTGATGTTCAAGGATCAATGAATAAACTTGAGATTTTTTTCATGTTTGCCACTCAAATGCTGCCATATCAAATATGAGTAAAACGGAGGATAAACTCACAAAGGAACACCACGACATGATCTTTGCAAACTGTGGTAAGTCTGATGTGAGGCTCGTCAAAAAAATCTTGCTTTTTTTGAAACTGTAAGATTTGGATTTCATCTTGTATATGGTGAGAAACACCAACATACAGAACACAAGTCTCAATTAGGTACTCCCCTTTACGCATTATAATCCCTCCCATCTATGTCAATTGGTTTTGTCATTTTTCATTGCGCGATTTACCCGGATGCTTCAGCCCTGATCATGTCACTCCATGTGGTCACTTACATACTTGATTCTACCAAGGTCTCTGTTTCTCTGATTTCCGTATTTTATCAACAATAACTACGAAAAATATTGCGAGCATCAGATTTGCAAGCTCAGCCTTGCAAAAAATTGGGTTATATTGGTGGGACTTACAGCTGTCTTCTTCTTTTGTGAAGATGCTGGCGTCACACCAGCACTTTACTCAAGATCCGAGTCCTTCGCTGAATTAAAGACGCGAGATTGATCCTCTTGTGACTCGTGTTCAGATGGTATGATGGTTCCTGCTAAAGAAAGCCAAATGAGTTTGACCACCGGATGGGAGATGAATTGTGCATGAGGTTCGAACCTTGAATCAATGCTGCAGGTGCCCAAAGGCACGACGGCACCTGCGTAATTCCATGAAAAAGGGAAAGGCGAGCAGAGCTCGGGCAGCATCGGTACCGAGGAGAGTTGGGGAAACAAATCTCCCCAACGGAAACTATTTTGGTAAAGGAATTAAAATATTCCTTACCAAAAATTTTCCTTCCGAATCATTAACTCACATAATAGTTAAGCAAGAAACGAAAGTAAGGAAGTCTCACAATTTCTTATAGAATTTTTCTTTTCTTAAAATAAAAACATCTCAGATTCAACAACCAACAAGTAGAAACTAGTTCAAAACAATCCATACCTCGAAAAGAAAAATTTCATCACGAAATTAACAATCATAACATAAAACCAGATAGACACTTAGATTACAATCAAGAATTTCTATCCAATTATCATAACACCTCATACTCAGTATCGTTCAAATCTTGATCATTTACATCATATTACCATCAACTTCACTCCAAAAATGTCAAACCCTAACCCATCGTCAGTCCCAGAAAGTATCCCACCTAGAGAGCCAACACCAGGCCAAACGATCGAATCAGTGAAAGGTCGAACCAGGAAAGGAAAAAAGAATGAAACAATGAATATGATGAACGAAGGAGGAAGCAACATATCAACCAAACAAGGTGATGGTAATAACTTAACTGGTAATTCAACCAATCCAACTTCAGATAGTCATACCAACTTAGCCGATAACCCGACCGGAGAACCTCGACAGAAAATCAAAACGAGAATCCAGGTAACCAACTTGGTGATGAGGCACACGATATAAGTGATCAAAATGGAAACATAACAGGTTTATGTAAGTAGTTTATCCTGTATTAGTTA
>NW_006769081.1:5559-8314 GCF_000204055.1 Melampsora larici-populina 98AG31 | reverse complement strand
AGCAAGGGGAGCTTTAGATGTCTTACTGCTTCCATCCTGGACTTCGTTTGTGCCCAGAAACCGAACATGACACTCTATCACAACTATTCAACTTACTTGTCCGACCGTTCTTTCATAACATGGAGGATTTAATGAAGAGACCAACGTGATGCTCTATTGGGGTGTGCCTCTCTGATGTGAGTTCTGATACGGCCACCTAGATTATGTGAGTATTAGTTTGAATCAAATCTACAGTACATGTCCCAAGAGGTTTGTATATCAGAGTGCTAATGTTTACGTATTGCTATCCACTCTTTGACTAAGTTGTGATCTTCAAAGAGTCTCAGCTCCGGTTCTACATCTGCAAAATTCGAACAAAAACTATGTTTCTCATTTGGTGGATTACCATGGCACCTTTATTAAATTTTGAAGCTCGAGTGGATCATATCCGTTCAACTTGTTGACACGTTGTCCCTTTCGATCAGAAATCTCATCCCTAGTCAGTCACACGTAGTTGTACACATCACCTTGTCGAATTTTCAATTCATCTTTTCGGTTCAGAATGATTTGTACCTCCAAAATATCTCGGCATCTGGATTTTGACGGTATCCTACCACGCCTTATTGCTTGTTCAATGTCCTCTTGATTTACAATCAATGTCTCCTGTAGTTTGTCAGTCAGCTTCAAGATTCTCTATTTTATTCCATCTTTTTGTTCAGACTGAATGTACCTCAAGAATAAGAATACCTCGACTCCAGGAGAATCTCAATTTGACTGAGCCAAGAGAGGTAGTGGTAGAAACAACTACTCGATTCATATCATGTGTCAAGATAAGTAAAGATCTTGTGAGGTAGCTTAACTAACCTACCTCACAAGATCTGTATGCGCCCAAGGACGGATATGGACGCGACGCCTCGTGCCTCGCGCATCACTGATTCACTTGTCATGTTGAACTCAGCCAAAAGACTTATAAGTTAAGTTAGACGCGACGCGGACGCGCAAGGAGCTGAGCTGATTTGTAGATTTTACCAATTGGATCATTTCAAATTGATTCATGTTCTACTGATTGACTAAGTTTTTGTCTCCTTTGGTCCCAACATCCCCTCTGCTTACCGAAACCTACCCTTAATTATCAATCTCTAACAATCTCATTCTCCTCCATTGAATCTGGGATTGCTTGATTACCTTTTCTTTGATAGTCATAATAGTGTAAGTTTCCAATTAAATCCACACTTTTGATGCTACTCGTTCAGCTGTTGTCAAATGCGATGGAAGAAGAGTGTCCTCCGAGATATCTGACTTAACATTCCTAATGTGGGAGACCTAGTTGAAGTCTTGGTAGCACACTTCTTCCATTGTATGGGACAGCTATCTGGATATCATCATGTTTGTTCAAGAGAGACATCAGACTAACATCTTTCTTTTTTTTCCTGAAAATAAATCCTCATAGAAAATACAATTCTTCGAAACGGGGTCTCAAAAGGTGAGCATCTAACCCTAATCATCCCAACTTCCATACTTGAATGAAGAAACAAGCCGATTTGGTGTCTCTGCAAACACGTTGATTGTTTGAGTTGAAGAACAACATACGTATTGGCTTATTGAAGCAAGTATTCGAACCAAACTCATCAGAAACTACAAGGTATGTCTTCCCTCCATTTGTACTTATGTGACTGTTCTCGCCTGATTACAAATGATAGGATCTATACTTAACTCCATCACCCCGTACTTCTGTAATCAAGTCTCTAAAGGTAAGTACTTCCTCGATTCGTATCCAGAGTGTTCCTTTCTTATATGAAAACTGCTCTAAGACTTTTTGCTAAACTTACTCTTCATCTAGATTCGAAACATTCATTCGACTGATTCCCGACTTGTTAAATTATGTATCTGGAACTTTCATCAAACCCATCAAGGTATGAACTTCATTGATTCCCATCCAGAATGTGCCAAGATGGTTCTTTATCTAGATCTGAATCAAACAGTCGACTCATTTCCTTTTTCGTTCAATTCTTCAGAAAGCTTAATTGGAACCTTCAACGTAATTACTTCCTTGATTTGTATATAGAGTGTGTCTTTCTGATAGAGAAACTGATCATAAACCTTTTGCTAAACTTAGTCTTCATCTAGATTGGAAACAACCATTTATTGCTTACTGATCCTGCTGATCAGATTTCCTCGAGTTCAGGTTAAGGACTTCCTAGATTTCATCAAAGTTTCTCAGTAGACGTATCTGAGAAAAATCACCAAAAACCAAGTGAGTATTGCCAATTGAAATCGATTTTATACAACTGTTCACCCATTTCTATCATCCTATCCTCTGAATATTAAGGTTTTCGAAAAGGACTATCAATAGGATTCGGCTCTTCAATAAGATCTGGGAAACTGGTTAGAAGAAAATGGAAGAAACAAAAGTGAGCTGTATTCAAGTGAAAGAGTGATTGAAAATTGATCTCAAGAGATGTTAACGTAACCACCGTTTTTTATAAACAATCCAAATGTGTCCTAGATCAAGAAAAAAAAACGATCTTCAGCTAGTAAGAGATATACAAAGAGACAGAAAAAAGAAAAACCAAAAACCAAACCAAATCATCATAAGAGAAATGAATTTAGAGACTTTGTATTCTCCTCCCTTCGTAACATTTGTGTGAGACCATGGGTGTACCTAGTGATTGCAGAATTTATTTCTTAAAAAAAATCCCACTGGACGATCCACGATGGAACTAGAGCGTAGTAACAAGCCCCGAATTCGTATCTCCAACGTTATCCCAGACTCATT
>NW_006769081.1:0-5459 GCF_000204055.1 Melampsora larici-populina 98AG31 | reverse complement strand
AGTGATAAAGACTTTGGAAACTCTGTGGTTTTGGATGCCGACACTTGGAAGGTATTGCAAGTCAACCGCTTTAGGCCTTTCTCCAAAATGACTGAAGAGGAAATGAAAGAATCAAGTTGGATAATCAAAACTCTTTATGCTCATACATTGGCTCGTGGTGTTGTTATGATCAATAAATCAGTCAAGGAATTGAAGAATTGGGGAGATATGAGATCAGCCGGCTATAGACCAGGATCAGACAAGGGGAAAACATTTGGTTCGTTATCAGCTTGCTATAATCCGAAATCTTTGACCACTTTTAACATCCATTTGTAACCTCTTTTTGTACCTCCAGGTGTAACTGCTTTGAATGCTAAAACAGCAAAGAGTGAACAGGCTATTCTCGAGGATCAAGATCGGATGCTTGAACTAGCTAAAATTAATGAAATTCTTGCGGAATGGATGTCTACTCTATGTTTAAGGGCCTTCAAGTCAAATCGGGATCTTGCCATTAAATACGAAGTACCTTCTTTCTCCGATGCTACCTGGTCTCAATCTCCGAATGCCAATGTTATAGCTTCAAGCATTGTAGTTACTCGGGACGGCTTCAACAACAAACCTCATCAGGATGGTGATGCAACCGAGTATTCTTATGGCCTATTTGGAAAGATTGATCGTCTTACAGGTGAACTTCATTGGCTTATGTTTTCTGATTACTTGGGCGATATTATAGATGCCTACTTCATACTGGATGAATACCATGTTGAAGTTGCACTATCCTCTTGTGATGGCTTCCTCGAGAGTATCTGGGCATCAAACGAACTTCATCATACCAGCACCTCGACCACCTATGACGAAGGTTGTATTCCAATCCCGCCTGAAGAATCACCCATTACTCTATTTGGGTCTTCGTTACAGATGAATAAGGCATTGATTGGACGCATTGATAAGCTACTTAAATTGAAGGATGGTAAGACAGAATCAGAATGGGAAGCCTTCAAGAATGAAGCAGTCAAATCTTATCCGCAAGAAATCGAACGGAAGATGAAGGCTCATGGTGCTGTAGCAGTTTCAAAAAATTGAACACAAGTACAGTGGTATCTGAGCCTTACCTCTTTTTGGCTATCTGAATGTAATTCAGCTTGAAGTATATCAGTTTTCTATATATTCTCTGAACTCGACAAAATTTTGTTTTGAAACAATGTATGATTTATAATGCAGGATTTACAATTTGGATGATTACTTCAAATTACCTGTTCTGGATAGTTTAATGGCTTAATGGTACCCACACGCAGGTTACAAACGTATCAAATTGTAATAACTCTGGCTCTAGAGGTTGGACAGGGTTGAATCTTACATCAATTTTGATCACATTTGTATCATCAGAAACCTTCGAATGTTTTCAATCCATTTTTTACTTTTCTATGCGGAATTTTTTGTACTTTCAAGACCTCTCGATCTACTTCAGGAACCAGGTATATTTTGGTGCTTGTCCACATCATCATCGAAATATCATCATAATTCCAACACATCACTCTTCTATCTCCTTGATTTCTATTCAATTGAGTATATCAATTCCATCAATGAGTCAACGTAGAGAGCACCAGTATATAGCTAATGTCAAACATCTATGGAATCCTGATGATGATCCCCTTAACTCGAATAGATCAAGTCGAAAGAATGATTGGGAAGACTAAATATGTGTTTGTAGATTGTATTCTGTACACCTGATCTTGAAAGCTAACACTTATGTCTTGATTGAGCTGGGTCCCACAGACTAGCTATACGCTGAATTGTTCTTTCCCATTTTGGTCATAGCACGTTCTGATACCAGCAGCTGTCAATTTTTTGATCCCTTTCTTTGTCTCTTAGGCCGAATCACAAGGGTGAATGCACAGTTTCATTTCACGTATGTCAGATGATCCTTCAGGCCTTTTATCTGTTTGAAACAAAGGGATCTCCAATTTCGAATATTTTTGTGATAATTGTTTTGGGGTATGTCCATACTTCTATATACTTTCTCTCAACACTCAATCAATACGACATGGGTCATAACTTTCCGAGTCTGGTCCATCGCGGTGTTCATGAGCAGGTTGATGATGAATATGTTGATCAACGTATCCATCCTTCTAAACATCACACCCCTCAACCTCGTAAGTCATTCTTTGCAATCGCATTCGAAAGCCCCTCCCGATTTCCTGTACTGATCCACTCTTGTTGACTGGCAGATGCTACGGATTCCGAAAGTCAAGCTTCTGAACAGGATAGAAGCCAAGCCAACAACCATAGTAAGACCCTCAACTTTCTCTTGATTCACTTACGCCATCCACTGACTAGAGTCCAATCACCTTTTCATCAAAAGCCTCCGTGAATTTAGCCAATAAAGACAATTCCGAATTTCTTGAAAAGGGCCAAAAGCCCAAGAGGGATGAAGAAGAAGGGGAAGATCAGTTTATTTTGGAGGTCATCAAATTTGTGAGGAATGACATCTCTCTTACTCCAGGTACCTTGTTTTTTTAGCAGATTCTCTCGAGCTTTGTCATGAAACCCTTTTGATTATAGATACGTTCCAAAGTTTGGTTTAGGAAATCTCAAAACTGATCAGCGCATATGGCCATCGTGACTTTGCATTTATATAGAATCATTCGAGCAAACCAGTAGCACATCAGGGACCCATGGCCAAAAGTATCGGAAAAAATGAGTCTCAAAAACAACCCTTTCTTTTCATGTGCTATTCTATGATCAACTATTCTTGTGATGGTTTCACTTTCGCCCCATTTGTAATGTCACAATCCCCTCCAGGAGTATTTTTTGTTGTGGAACTATTTCTTGAAAGGCTACATTTGCCGTTTTGGAGAACCTTCTTTAGAAGAGCTGAAAATTGAACCTTTGCATTAGTAATATCAGTTCTTTGGTCTCGACCTGAGTGCATCTCAATATTTAAGCTCCACATATCTCCATAAATCCCCTCTGCTGAATCACTTGATCTGTAAGTTCAGTCAAATAAAACTTTGGTAACGCTCAACTCATTCAACTGATTTAACCGCACTCAATCAAGTTTCCCAAATTTCCAGTGAGGAGAGCGGTTACACCGGTTCATTCAGATTCCTATATTTTTCGACTCCTTTCACAAGTGCCTCATTCTATGCTGATCTTTCTTTTGTTGTGGCATCTACTCAGTCCATCTTTCCTTTATCAAATGCTCTTTCTCCACGTCTAAGGATGTCCAAAGGTGCTCATTTCACGCTGCCCCCTTTATTGGGTATCGTTTTGCTACATCCAGCTTGATTATAACATCTCATACTCGATTTGATACATTCCTCGTCTCTCAATACTTCCTCTTCACTTTTCCTACTGGTGCCGGACTCCAGTCATATCTCCTTATAATACTTTTTCACATACGTCTCCAATTCCATTTCTCAACACATTCCCTGATATACCTTTTCATTATCTTATTGGGTTCATCCTCTTATATATTTGTGCTGGGCACCCCGCATTGAAAGTATAACTTCAGCACCATCCTTTGGCACCTTCCCCAGTTCACAGTCTCCGTAATTTCTGAATCCATCAAACTAATAGACTCGATCTAAGCTGGTCTTACCAAGTCTACAACCACTATATATCTCATTCCATAACTTCTACAGTCAGGTCATTCTTATAGCAATTTCAAATCAATCTCAAATTTTCGATCCTCCATCCACAATGCCACAGACCCGAAGTCAGAAGAGGAAGATAGACTCAGATGCACAGGCACGTGATAGGGGAAAGAGTAAGTTGTTTTTTACTTCACTGGCTTGGCAAAGAGCCATTCTTGTCGAAGAGAGGTAGAGAGTTGGTGTTAATTTGGATGTTATGTTTATAGCATATGACAGACAAGATCAAGGAGTATCCGAAGCAACTATGAGATTTGCACTCTTGGAAGCTGGGGTGTCTTTCTCTGCATTGCAAGGTTTAAGTCTTCGAGACCTTCAAGGTCTTTATCAATCACAAATCACCAAAGCAAAGGTATCAAAATCAAACTCTCGGGTACAGCAATCTCATTCAAGCAAACAAACTTACTGCACTTGGAACTCAAGAGCTAGACGAAGCGCGATAACTCCCAGCAGTACTTCACAGTACTATAAGATGTGCAAGGAGGAGCTCATGAAACTATTGGAGCCATTTGAACTTGATAGAGCCTGCCTCAATAGTTCGGCTCTTGCAAAACTATGCTGTCTGTACCATTCCGAAATCACTGGTGAGCACTTGTTTCCCTTCCTAGCTTTCTCTGCTTGGTTGTTCCATCCGTTTAATTTATGTTTTGCTTTGATCGGTCCTGACGATGTTTTCATACTGCTTCCCTAATCGAAAGCTTTAAAAAAACAAAACCCCGATCAGGAACCAATTGTACCCGAGGATCATGATTTAGCTATTGACCTTGAGAACCCCCGCTACCCGAAACATGTCCCTCAAAGCTTGCAACCTGATATCATTCGGCCAGCACTCGAAAAACAGCACATCAGCGAACCTTCATCGCCTCATCTTCCTGAAAGCAACACTTTTGAAACAGAATCTCACACCCCTGATGCTCGAGATAACCCGTCTGATGTACACAAACAGCTCGGTAGTAGTATTGGCCCTAAGGACAAAGGTAGGCATGTTATCACATATTTCATACATATATTCCTTTTTGTTTCAACCTCCCACTGATACGCCTTATAAACTCATTTGAATTTCAGTTGGTAGAAAAGCACCACGAAAGACACTATCCGAAGCCATCTCAGAGGATGGTGATGAATCACCAACCCCATCATCTCGTCGCTCATCCAACGCCCGATGTATAATTCCATCATCGTCTCGTCTTGATAACTTCGAATTTCCTGTTATAAACGAAGAGGAAAGCTATATTACACAATTACGAAACAACAAGAATCAGTCTGATCCAGATGATGAGCCATTTCGGGAAGAAGACTCCAATTCTTCCCCCAATTTCAACCCTAATCGACGCTCCTCCCTCACGCTCAGAACCCGTTTTAAGAAAAAAGCAGCAACAACCAACCACAGATCGCAGGCAACAAATTCACCACATCGTACATCTACTCGAAACAAGGGAAAACAGAGGGCGATTCAAAATTCTTCACCTCCTAGAGCATCATATCTGTCATCCGATCAAGAAGTTCCTACCCCGGAAGATTCACCACACCATCCATCCTATTCCAACAAAGGAAAACAAAGAGCATCCAATAATTTTGCCATATCACCTCCGAGGCCAGACCCTACACCAAGCCCAACTGGTCCTAACCGAGATACAGGTCTCTCTTCCTCCAGAAGATCTCAATTGGGTTTTCGAGATGCAACTACCAATAATAGAGATACCAATCAACGTAAGTCAAGATGTTTTTCTCACTGTTGATGCACAAAGTTGATCATGTTTCAAATCTAGGAGATAACTTTCCACGTCAGTCAACACCGTCTTTCCCCGCGATAGGCATCCTGTTGTT
>NW_006769080.1:0-8250 GCF_000204055.1 Melampsora larici-populina 98AG31 | reverse complement strand
CAGACGTGGAAACTTGTCCCCCGTCCTGCGAAGCGTAACATCATCAAGTCCAAGTGGGTATCAAGGTTAAACGAAATATTGACGGTACCTTGGACAAACTCAAAGCCCGACTTGTTGCCATGGGCTACTCTCAGGTAGCTGGAGTCGACTATCAAGAAATCTTCTCACCTACTACCCGGCTTGAAACTCTCCGACTCGTCTTCTCGTTACTTGCGTTCAAGAAGTGGGTTGGCCGTCAAATAGATATTAAATCGGCATTCTTGAATTCACTCCTTGATGGTTCCATTCTCATGACTCAGCCACAGGGATACGAAGATCCTGACCATCCTGATTGGGTCTGCGAGCTTCAGCGCTCTCTGTATGGTCTCAAGCAGTCACCGCGCTTGTGGAACGCGGAACTACACAAATTTCTTATCACTCTTAATCTTGTTCAGTCAAAATACGACCCCACTCTGTACTATCGGATTGTCGCTGGGAAGCTTGTCGGTGCTGTTGCCATCCACGTTGATGATCTTGCTATTGTTGGTGAAGACTCTTTCGTGAACGAAATCATCAAAGCCATCTCCAACAAATTCGAAATCTCGTCCAATAAAGAATTGACCCACTTTCTGTCACTCGACATCAGTCGTGATATCCCTGGTCAAAAAGTCTTCTTGTCTCAAGCTCATTATATTCGAGAGATTGCTGAGCAATTCCTACCATCAGGTTCTCCCTCTGTCAAGACTCCGACCGATGCTGTGTTCAAGGATCTGAAACCTCGTACTGAAGGTGAAATGAAGTCTCCGGGTCACTTTTCAAGCCTTATCGGTGCCCTTCTCTGGGTCGCGCAATGCACTAGGGCCGATATTTCTTTCGCAGTTAGTCGACTATCCCAATTCCTACGAGATCCTTCCTCCACCCACTGGACTGCTGCCCTACGAATTCTTAACTATCTAGTGTCAACTGCCGATCTTCGTCTCACGCTAGGGGGTTCCGCCACCTTTTCAGGATACTCCGACTCGGACTGGGCTGAAGACCGTCACGACAGGCGCTCGACCACTGGCTACACCTATCGTTTTGGTGTTGGTCCCATCTCTTGGAAATCTCGCAAGCAAACGACTGTCTCCCTCTCCAGCACTGAAGCCGAATACAAAGCAATGTCTGATTCCTGCCGCGAGGGCCTCTGGTTGAAAAACCTTTTAGCTGAACTGAATATACGACCTCCCTCAGCCATACCACTACATGTCGACAATGAAGGTGCCGAGGCTCTTGCTCGCAATCCTCAACATCATGCCAGGACTAAACATATCCACACCCGTTATCACTTTGTCCGTGAATGTGTTAAGAATAATGATATCGCTATGTTACACGTTTCCACCAAGGATATGCTTGCGGATCTATTAACAAAACCTCTTCCTCGAGTGATGCTTGAACGCCATCGTGCCATGTTTGGCATAGTTTGATTTTTTTTCTTTCTCTGTTTTTGTATTATGTCTCTTCTTGTCTGATTTTTTTTTTACTGTCTCATTCTTAGTGTATATTTGTGTGTGTTTATTTTTTTTTTCTCATACTCAGTGAAGTTAGCTGGACGCAAGGGGGGGTGTTGGAATAGTCACGACGTCATTACCTGAACATCGCTGTATTCCATTATCTTTCTCACGATTGATGTGCTTACCATCTTCCTTCACATCTCATCATTTGTAGACCATCTAGTGTTTCTCATCTGATCCTCTGATCAATGATCAGTGATCGCTATTTCTCATCGGATCAATCTACTTGTGTTCTCTTTCTACTAAGCTATTACATAAAGCTTACGTATCAAACTTTGTATATAGACTTCCTAGAGCCACACCAGGAAAGGGCTTTTCTCCTCACCCTTTCCGCATTTCACTCGTGTGCTCTAGGTAGGTCTATCTTTGTTTTCTTTTGTCTTTTTCTTATGTTTGTGTTGTCTCATGAAATACTAAGGCCCTCACCCTTTCCGCATTTCACTCGTGTGCTCTAGTCCATCGCAACAATGGTGTGTTCACGGACATTGGCAACACTTGGTCAGAAGTCAACCGCCCTCAAGGATATCGCCCCTTGTCTAAATTGATACAAATCACCAAGCGAATTACGATATTTGGTAAATCATACACTGCTTACTCGGAACTGAACGAAGGTAACAGCTTGATTGAATACCAAATTCAAGGAACACATCGCTTTGGTCGTATCCGGTATGCTTTCCGCAGCAAAAATATGGAATCAATATTTCTGTCGGTGGCCCCTTTTAAAGAACTGGATACCCAGTACTCCGCGCGCAACTTTTACCCCTCCCATCCCCGCCTGCATGCAGGAATGGTGTCCTCAAATCTAGACAGCTCGGTCATTGTTGACACTCAGGATCTCATTGGTCATGTTGTTGCCGTGAAAAATCCACCAGGTCACCTTGGAATTGACCAAGAGACTGTCAGCTACGTCAGTTTAAGAAACATTGTAAGTGTTCCCAAGTTGTATTTTCACTAGACAGATCTTAACTGATAATTGATTATTTTGGATAGAGTACAATTAATCTGACTAGTACCGAAGGATAGGGTGATCTATCATGTAGTGCTGCTTTCGTTTTAACCCACAAGACCTCAACCCGAGTGATCATGTCCGTTTCCCCGTAGCACATGTTTTATTTCTGTTACAATTTACAATTCTGACTTCCTTAAATTCTATAATGCATCATCGATCAAGTTCTTTGATGTGTTGTTTAAAATTTGACTTACTTTTATACAACAGAAAGTAGAAAGTTGGACAATAGATTATTAGAAATTTTGAAAGATATAAAGTGCAAATCGTTCTCTCGCTCTAAACCTATCTTCTAACTTCAAGATACAATTGAGAAATTCGAACAACCTAATTTTGTTTCAACCTAACAGAGTGCGGCATGTATTTTTGACGTTATAAAAGAAAGAAAGTCGCTGGGAGGTTTTTGAGTCAAAAGATGTCTTTTTGTATCTGTTAGTGTTCCTCGCCAGATTGGACAATAGCAATTCTCAGGTAGATTGCGGGGAACTCGACCTGAAGATTTGATCTGAATAGCTGGCTGTCTCCTCATGTCCAGCCGGTTAGCTGCCCATCTTGCTCCATGTAAGGCTTCCTGCTGTTTGTACGAAAGCTTGTCAATGAGCTGAAGAAGCGCCGAAAATTCTTCACTCCGCCAAACCAAACCTATGGCTCGCACTTTCTCCGGTCCATCATCTTCTGTTTCAGAGCAGCATGCCGAACTTGGAAGAAGCTCTAATGCTACAACAAGAAGTTCCCTGTGTTCAATGGCTGAGAACAATTCTTCTAAAGCTTCTTGTCGGTAACAAAAAAGCTGGACAGAACAACAAGTTGTCAGTGAATATTAGAACGTCAAAAGATCGGGTGTACTCTGTAATTCTACTCACGGTGTTTCTTCTCTGAACACACTTCTTGAGAATTCTTGATCTCGATGATCCCTTTTCACGTCCTCGAATCCACCGCTCGATGACAGCCTGTACTACTGCATCACCAACACGCGCCGGATCTACGGAGTAATCAGCAAAGGCTCCATGTTCTTTTGCATATCGCCAGTGCTTGAGAAGAAGAGCGAGCATGACTTGATTCCAATTGCATTCCACAGGAGAGCTCCAGGCCAATGTCGCACGGGGGATATGATACATCACTAGGTCTTGAAGAAAGAGTCCTTTGAAAGTTACCCAACAGGGAAGCTGGTTCGCAAAAGACTTGGTTGTTTCGTCAGCTGGAAGCGATCCTAAAGAAAATATCCTCAGATCTGAAGATATATGCTGAGGTGATATTTGAGGAAGTTGAGCAATTTCGATGGCATTTGGACTGGGTGGGTAGGGTGTTCGAGACTTGATGAGTCCAAGCAAAAACTTGACGTAATCAATGATGGCCCGATAAGATCCTGAATTTCGCTTCGGCAACCATTCTGCTACTTCTTTGTTCTGTGCTTTCAATGATTTGACCGTACAGTTGTCTTTCAAGATCAAAGATGTACTAAGGAGAGCTGTTTTCAGATCATACACCAGAATCAGCTGTAAGTTAATGTTGGTGGTGTGGTATGACTTCGGCTTACATTCACCATTCATATTGAGTAATCAAACACGCGTCCTTATTGTGTGGTGAGGTTAAAATCCAAAGTTGGATTGGGACTCGGGAGTCACTGGCTCAAGTGAGACGAGTATTTATGAGAATAAATTCAATAAAATAGCAGCGCGCTTACAAGTAGGACGTTAAACAGATAACACAACAAAAGACACCTCCTTGTTGTCACACTCCTTTTTGAAGCCAGGAAGCTCCCATTTATACAATTCCCCTTGTAGAGAGCCTGTGGCCCACAGGTGATGATACACTGAAGCCTGAAGCGTACGAAGACATATTCACCGCATGATCTAAGAAAGATCAAAAGTTTGCAGAGTACAGTTGCTTTTAGCTATAAAGGATACAGTTATTTCTTTGACACCGCAAGTTGAAATACAATCTCACTTGCCCCTTTCTAAGTCCAATCCCCAATCTCACCCAATGTTACAAACCTCAAGTCACCAATTCTTTTCAATGATCGGACCCTCTCCCAGTTTTAACATACCTCTTACAATTCTTTCTTACTTGAAACACTTTCAAATTCATCTTGTCATCTTCAAACTTTTTTTTCAGCTTCAAAATCGTCTTGAATATCATCTTCCGAGTCTGCGACTCGATAATTACTTCAAACTCTTCTTAAATATCATCTTCCGAGTCTGCGACTCGATAATTAATTTACAAACTTTTCACAAATTTCATCTTCAGAGTCTGCGACTCAATATTTCCTTCTACAAACTCTTCCGACTTAATCTGTTCATTTCAACCCTTCATTCTTACACTCATCTCAATTAGTCATGTCTCAAGATTCACACAACCCAGCGACCTCTCAAAACGACCCAAGTTTATCGAATTTCGCTTTCAGTTGTCAACCCCATACTCCTGCCGATGGATCTCATTTAGTGAAGCCTTTGACGCCGAGCAAGATTGATAAGGGAAAAAACCGTGAGTCAGCATACCATGATTATTTAGTTTTTATGCCAGCTGACGTGAATCACACTGGTGAGAATCTAGGGAATCTTGGATCAGAGAGCCAGCATCTTCTCTTTGCCGATATTGAAAAACTAATCAACCCTCACTACAAAACATATGAGGAGATGACAAAATACTCGCGAAAGCGTTCTCAATCATGCTTGTCTCAAGAACAAGAAGGAACGCAGCCGAAGCGGTGGTGCGGATCTTTGAACTCGCCTAGGACGCTCGACTCACCCCAGCATCAGTCTAAAGAACCAGGTGTGGACAAAGAACAAAGTGTGCCATAATTTGACTTTACTTCGTTTTTTTTTTGTTTTTTGTTTTCTGATGGAACTCTACGCTGTCCTATTGATCTCAACAAAGACCATCCAGGATTAAACCAACCACCCCACACCCCTGCCAGTGACTGTGATCAGGCTTCCAACGGACACGATCGATTCACAAAGTGATTTAGATGACTCTGGACAGCAAAGCAACCCTGAGCAGTACGCAGATACCGATAATTCCGAATCAACTACTCCACCGTTGAGCCTATCTAGCACTGTATTGCTGCCTAGTCGACATCCAAGATCCGAAGTGCCTTATTGTGCATCAGAAGACCATAACTCGGCATTAATAGAGATCATGAATCAATACAATTCACGAAGGTCGCCTCAATCCTCTGCCAATGATCACACGCAGCCTGAACCGACCTCTCGAACCTCAAGCTCCTCCAAAAATACTCCGTCTCCCCAACTTGGAGCTTCCTACAGGCCTCACTCAACAGCTATAGCGTCACCCTCTCAACAATTAACCACTTGCCAGCAGCGCAACATCTCAACTCCGTGTGTGGATTCTCAGCAGGTTTTTTCATCAAATGTTCCGGTGCAAAGCTCACCCATACCTGATGTTAGAAGTGCTCAACCAGAGCCACCGACATTCCTGCCACCGGACGGAACTTCGCAACCATCACTTACTTTACCTCAAACTCAACAATCTTCCAGAACAGCAGCTTTGCCTCATTACACTTACAACCAACTACCAAACTCTCGACCTACTGTTCCGCCTGAAATTCCTGATAAACCTGCTCAGTACAGGCAATTTCCATTATCTAATGCTTGTCACTGGAGATCGCATAATGATATCAACGGTCCTTCTCCTCAGTATAATCCGTCTGGCCACAATGGCGGACTTTTGACCTCACAAAAAGACCGACTTCAACCTTCAACAACTTCAAACTTCGAACAACGTCAAACTTCAATTTCAAATCAGCCTCAGAATCAAGATTATCCCACACAGCGTCCATGGGATCAACCCGCTCATATGTCTAACCTTCCAGCACAACACAGTGGTATACAACAGTATCCACATACTCAGACATCACCGGCCCACAATCTTTTCACTCAACACAGCTCGTATCACGATATGGCTCTTCCCACTCATCAATATCATATGTCACCTTACATGCAGCATCATTACAATCCACAGCACACACACCAGCGTGATATCCAACAAAATACGCTTCTCAGCCGTCCCAGCAGCCGCATGTCCACCGATCCCACGCACCAACAACTCATGTCTACCGATCACACCCACCAACAACATATGCTTTTCCGCCGTCCCAGCAGCCGCATGTCTACCAATCACACACATCAACAAAATATGATTGTCAGCCGTCCCAGCAGCCGCATGTCCACCGATCCCACGCACCAACAACTCATGTCTACCGATCACACCCACCAACAACATATGCTTTTCCGCCGTCCCAGCAGCCGCATGTCTACCGATCTACCTAGGCCTCCTATCCCTCCCCAACAGCCCCAACCACCTAGAGATGCCACACCTCCCCTTTGCCCCTGGACATCCCATAATTTCAGTCTACCCCAGCAGACACAAATCCACACTCCTCTGTGTCAACTCCCTCAGACACAGCAATTTTCTGGCTCAATATCAAGTCGTCAACACTCACCAATGTCAATGTCTTCTTCACATGTTCAAAATTTCCAACATGAACACAATCAGACACCTGCACATGCCATGAATTCACCTACCTGTAAGTTTCAAATTTTGTGTCTTCTATCTTCTTACAAAATAGTACACCTGATGTTGATGAGTACCGCTGTATCAAGATAATATGGGTGCACCAGACACGCATTCAAATGGTCTCGATGACGACAACGATTTCGATAATTTTGACAATCCTGATCTTTCAGATGAAGGAAGCCGTGATGGCGTCTTTGATCTGGCGGAGGACCTTAGGTACAAAACTAAAAACTCTGAACGTCTAGCTCAACAAACGCGTCAACGACACGACGGTGTCCGATTGGACAAGCTGGCAAGGAATCGCGCTGAATGCTCCCAGTACGAACAACTTGCAATCGCCATTCATGATTATGTAAAGCTAATGATGGGTATCGAGCGCAAGCGCCGGGGCAGACCCACATCCACTCAAAGTCTACCTGCACCCCCTTCCGAGAAGGAGTTCATTACATGGATTGAACGTAAAGCCGAGCGCAGAAGGATTATTGAAAATTGTGCAAAGGCTGCAAGTTCTCGCTACCTTCTTCGCCATCCGCTTGCCAAACGTTCTCAACTGGCCAAAGTCGAAAAACACGCGGTTGAGACACATCTCGCAACCCTGACGCGTGCACCTTTTGTGTCACAAGTTTCGCATACATCAAGTCGCGGTCTCAAATATTCCACCACGGTAGCTTCTACCTGCGAAGCCGCTTTGGCTCTTTCTGGGTATCCACGATGTACCCTCGATTGGTTTGGCTCGATCAAGTCGGCTTGGAATGAAGGGATGTTTGCTGTCATCCTTCAGGAGTGGGAGAAATGCTACAAACGCGGAGATGCAGACGAATACAACATCCGCTCCGATCAAGTGACACCAAAGAACATTCGGCAAATCCTTGAGCGTTGGTTTGTGACCAAATCTCGAAACTATTCTTCCCCAATTAGCGATGATCTTGAAAACTCAGAACAAAGAAACCGAAAGGAACGCGGCCTCAGGGAGAGACAACGCCGGAAGGCATCACAAAAACGAGTGAGTTTCTCATTCATCTGATTTTCATCTCCTCGCTGTTTTGTCTGCTCATTGTAACGGCTCTGGTAGGTATGTAAACTTCGAGAAAAGACCTTCAAAACTCATTTCAAAAACGAGGGTGGCACTCGGCCACATCCTTTCATCGACATCAATGCATTCTGAGGATGAAATTGACT
>NW_006769079.1:0-8370 GCF_000204055.1 Melampsora larici-populina 98AG31 | reverse complement strand
TCCGCAGGTCCAATTTTGTATATTCTTCAGCGTCAAGTAAACTGTCCACCAAATCCATAGTCAAGGGTAGGGGGTACTTATTCTTAACTGTGAGTGCGTTTAACTTGCGGTAGTCAAAACACGGCCTTAAATTGCCGTCCTTCTTCCCTGTGAACAAGACGGGGGCCGCCCATGGCGATGTAGTTCGTCGAATTGTTCCACTGGCCAGTCCCTCATTCACCATCTTGTCTAGCGCTTCATTCTCTGCCGGTGATAGAGGAATGATTCTGCTTGCCTGGGGCGTCGCACCGGGTACCAAGTCCACGCGAAAATCGTATTTACGTCGGGGAGGTAGTGTTTGGGCTTTTGATTTGCTGAACATGTGCAGGTACTTGTGGTATTGGGTAGGAACTAAGTGTTCTACTGGTTTCTTGACCGTGCCTTCGTTTTCTCGTGCTGCAATCTTTGCTGCTGTTGACCACGACGTCTTGGCGGCGCATACGTCCATTGTAGTAGAGCTCTGTAGGGAAAATGCTTGATTGCCAGCTGTTTCAACATTGTTTGGGGAATGAAGGCTGTCGAACTCACATTGCGGGGGTATTAGTGTATCATTGCTAGCATCAGCTTTGATACATACCCCCTCTTCACGTAACCTAGCGTCCCTCAGGTCCTCCAACTTGTGGGTAGATGAGGGTGTTTTCGGTCCGGAAGAAGCTGAATCAGCTGCTATTGTCGTCGTCGTTGTCGTGCCTTCCAATGCATCCATGTCTGTCTCCTGTTCTAGGATGCAAAGAAGCTCGCCAGCTGATTTTGAGAACAAAGGTGGTAGAGAAATATCATACGCACATTGCGGGGGTATTAATGTATCGTTGCTAGCATCAGCTTGGACACATACCCCCTCGTCACTTTTCCTAGCGTCCCCTGTGGGCTCCAAGGGTGATGTCGGATTGGACGAAACCGCGGCTACGGTTGCAAGTGCAATTGGTCCGGTATCCGATGTGAGAGTGCCTTCTTTCCAATTTATCTTGTGTCCGTGAAGTCTGAACCAAGGCATGCCTAACAAGGCGTCGTAAGAGTCTTTGAGATTGGTGACGATGAATTGAGTCGAGTCTTCATTGTTGTCAAGGTACAGGTTGATCTCTTCTGTGAGGGGTTTTGATTGGCCGTCAAAAGCGCTTACCATCCTTGGTGTGCTCATTTGCACTGTGGTAAGGTCGTGTTTCTTGATGAACTTAGTGCTGATTGCCTCGTGTGTCGCTCCACAATCTAGGAGGCACATGGCGTGGGGTCTCGATGTGGCATGGGAAGTGGAACGGGATTGGGACACAGGTAATGAAATGAAAAAACGTGGATCAAATGCATTTCTTTTCAAACATGTTACTGCGCCAATTCCTATAATTCCTTCCTCCTTAGTGCTCGGGAGAGGCACATCCTTCAGTCCTGAGCTTCGCCATTTTTTGACTCTTCAGCTCGATTTTTTCCTCTACTATCTAATTCTGCTATCTTAGCTTCTAACTCCGCGAACTTTGAGCTTGAATTGAAACCTCCACTTCTTAACCAATTACCCTTATCATCTTTCTTTCCACAATCTGCTGCTTGATGTCTACCTTTACCACACTTGTAGCATAACCCCTTCTCCCCCCGCCTAGCCATCTCCTCCTTTGATACCCAGACTCTAGCACTAGACAGGTCCATCGCGTCAGGGTCACGTGTAGGTATGGTTGAGGTGGGACGCGCCGTTGTCGTGCGATTCAACCCAGGGTGGATCTCGTTATCGATAGCGAGTGCGAATGAGCTGATTTCAGGAAGGGAAGTGAACGTCTTCAGAATCATATTAATTCTAATCTCTTGTTTAAGTCCGATTTTGTAGTGGCTGATGTGTTCAGTTTCACCCCATCCCGTACGTGCAGCTAAAGACATGAACTTTGATGTATAGTCGGCTACTGAACCTGTTTGCTGCAACGCTCGTAAGTCTCGTTGGGCCCGGTTCTGACGGTCTGAGTCAAAATAGGTGGCTTCGAATGCGTCAGCGAAGGCTTGGAATGTTAAATCGTCATCGTCGGCAGGGTGCAGGATGCGCTTATAGAACGGTGCCGCCCATTGGTTTGCATCGCCGGTAAGGTAAGATAATGTGAACACAATTTTCGTCCGGTTGTCCGGGAAAGATGCTGGATTGGCTACTAGGTACAGTCCTACTTGATTGACAAAAGTCTTGGCCTTATCGCCTTTTGTTCCGTCAAATTTGTCAGGAGTTCCAACTTTAGGACCTCGAGAAGTACCTAACAGAGCTTTGATATCGGCAGCGGTGATTGGTTTGGTTGTAGCAGCCATGGATGATTGTGCCGATTGGGAGATAGAAATAGTGGGTTGCTGGGAGGTTGGAGCCGGAGCAGCGGCCGATTGGGATTGCTGCGTGCTCGTGGGTTTCTTTTCGAGTATCAACTGTTCCAATCGTTCTTCTGCAGTCTTCCGACTTGCAGCTTCCTCATTGAGTCGGTCAGTTAAGGTACGTCTTTCATTTGCCTCTTCTTCTAATCGTGTGTTTAGATTAGTGAGTTGCGCTAGTATGTTCGCAATGTTGGCATTCAATCCGTCCATTACGCTTGCAGTCTCTAGGTCTGTCTCTTGATCTGAAATTGATTGAAATGAACTGTCGGTTGAATGTTCCGAACCTTGTTCCGGTAGATTGAAGATCGCCGTAGTTTAAAGTTTCTGTTTGAGCGGAGATAACCCAATCTTGTTTCTTCAGTTATGTTCCGAGTTTATAATCCGCAATTAAAGTTGATCCTAATTTTAGCTGGTCGCTGCTTGAAGGTGAGACACTGCAATATGTTATGGCTGAAGCTCGCAGCGACAAGGTTTGGTGATGATGAGGGTTCTCAGCGTAAACTAACTAGATTGCAGTGTGAGGAACAATACAAGGGGTGATCGTGGAATGTGAAAAGAGTCCAGATCCCAACCCTCTCTACTAGCATAACTCCGTATAAGGCTCATAACACAAAAGGGCAATTTATCGAGTATTTACTCGATTTCAAATTGCCAAGCTCTTGCCTTCACGCACTATAGGAATTTGACAAAATTTCAAAAAAATCCAGTAAATGTGCCTTATCTAAGAGGTAGGAATATGTCAAAAAGTGGGGGCAAAAAAATTATGTTGCTTACACCTGAGGTAGGAATTCAGCCTCTACGGGCCATAATCACCATGAGTATCCAAAAGCTATGAGCCAGAAACAGTACATTCAGGCAGTTCTTGATCAAGTTGCTGTTGAACACGCTCAAGCTCAAAAACAATAAGCTACTCTCCAATTTTATTCTCTAAATTTTTCTTGCTGTTTGTGATCAAATCCTCTCCATCTTGTCTAGAGATTCAATCAGATGGTCTTGCTTCAACTTTTTCATCTTCATCTCTACCAAATTCAAAAAAAAAACATTTTTTCCTACTTGTGATCAAATTCCCCAATATCCACCATGTGTAGAGGTTTGATTTGATGCTTCTACTTTAGCTGTTTCATTTTTGTCTAACCAAATTCCAGAAAAAAATCCAAGTTTTTCAAAAACAATTGAGATGTAGAATTGTGCTGAAACACCCAAAAACACAATTTTGAGGTTCCTTATTCAAATGGAAGGAATTTTAGGATTTTTTTATCAAAAAAAAAATGGTCCTTTTTCCGCAGGTAGGAATCCGATTTTTTTTTTGAAAACCGGCGAAAATCATGTAGGTAGGAGAGCGAAATTCTGGGTTTTTTGTCAGTAGGGTACATTGGGGCTCTCCAGGGTCCTATTTCATCCCCTTGACACTACAGAAAAAGTCTGGTTTTCCCCGGGGATTTCTGATTCCGCGTGAACAGAAAATCATGTGACTTCTGTACCGCATGTACACGGATTGGGCTTCTTACGGCGCTGTACACTCGACGTCTGTACACAACCCAAACTTAACTAAGTCCCACCCGGACCTAAGAGCATCCACAACGGTCCACCTACTTTGCGAGCCCTGGAACAGACCCCCAATCCTGATTTTGTGGATGTAGGGGGTCAACAAAACAGGTGTCAACGGTTGAAGCGCCCCGCTCCGCCCCGCTTTCAGGCGTTTTTTTAGCAGCGGGACGCTGTCCCGCTACATAGGGGAATTGCTCCCGCCCCGCTACATCATTGATGCAGCGGTGCGTGTGCTGGACCCGCTCTCGCCCCGCTACCTTCGTTTTGAAGAAAAGGAAGCGGGATGAGGCGGAAGAGGTATCGAATTTTTTTTAATATGCACAAAGAAATCTATATTGACATAGGAAAATTAAAGTACTCAAAAAACGTTGATAAGGAGTGACTACAAATAATGGGATGAAATCGAGTATAGGAGGACAAGCAACAAAACATAAAAATTTCAAAAACAGTGACAATGAGCGACTTGAAACATTAATAAAGTAAAGAAAAAATAAACAAAACTAAGGAAAAAAACATAAAGTATTCAAAAAGAGTATTAAGGAGCGACTTGAAACATTAGTAAAGGAAAAAAGGAAATAACTGAAGAAACACTTGAGAAGATAGATGAGATAAAACAACAAAAGGTTGACATTATGAGTAAGCTTGCTCAGTTTTGTTTGCAAGCATGAGTTTGAAAGGTGGCAAGATATTTGATAGCTTCTGAGAACTTGTCATCAGTGGTAATGTCATGTCTTAACCATTCTCGACAGCCAACAGCACGAGAGATGGTTTTTGGTTTCAACAAACCACGGGCAGGAACAGCAATATCAGCTGCCGAAGAAAAAACACGTTCCTCGGCGCATGAGGTAGCTGAAATGCTGAGATAGTCACGGGCCATTGACGCAAGGACAGGGTAGTGGCAAGAATTATCCTAAGACAATGAAACATACGGGTCAGTTCTTGATTATTGTGTGTAGGTGATGAGAGAAAAGATAACTCACGTCCCACCAAGACAGCTCGCTTTGGCCCGGGAGGATTGGGTGGTTCCCTTGGAGGTATAGCTCGAGTTCGGCCGAACGGACAGAATCTGACGTTTGTACGGATGCCATTGAAGTGAATACATCAAACTGGTCGAATACTTCCCCAGAAACAGGGGATGGAGTCGGTTCAGGGCTGGAGGCTGGAGTAGCAGGCCAAGCAGCAAGAGTCTTCTGAAAGATTTCTTCAATGAACTCTTTGGCTTGTGCAGCTTCATTGGGGTAGTGTAAGTTGAAAAACTTGAGTCGATACTTAGGATTGAGTATGGTGACCACTATGATCACTTCGGCGGATACAGCTTCATTGCGGTACTTGACCAGTTGGTTTACCATGGTTTCTACCATGGTTGCGAGGCTTGGAAAGATTGTCGTGTCGGATATCTCACTGAGCAGATCGCTCACTCTGAGATACTCGGCCAGAAGCAAGGCGCCAGTTGGCGTATTGCCCTCCATGCGCTTAGTCGAATGACGAAAAACCTAGAAAGCAAACATCAGAACTCTGATCACGAAAAGAACATACCCATTGAGAAATTGAAAATGAAAGAAAGAAGTACTTACTTCTAGAACTTTACATAATGTCTCCACAGCATCCCACTCATCCATCGGAATCATTATGCCTTGATAGTACTTGGTTTTCCTATCAGCAATAGGGATGGAATCGACCACCTGAAATGATATGTACATTTGGTCAGTAATGCTCCAATCAATGTTTCACAAAAAAAACTTACATCTCGGCCAGCCACGAGCCGAGAGAACATCTCCAGATCAATGTTCCAACGGACTCCCCAACCCGCAATTGGACCTGGTCCACGATAGCCCATCTGCTCAGCTCGAGCTTGAACTCACCTCGCCTGGCATTGCTGCGAGTGAGGAGAGCATTGAATTCTTTCAGCTACGAACGGAAGAACCGATTGAATCAATTTTAAGAAGACATAACACATTAGATAAAGATAAAAAATACCTACCTTTAATGCACCTTTTACCACAACGCAGCCATTAGTAGGAGGATCCTCGTAATCTGGATCATCCTCGTGCTCATCGTCTTCAGCTTTTTCATGTCTTGATCGAAATTCAGATTGAGAGTTGATGACATCGTCTTCATCATCAGATTTGTCGTGATGAACACTTTCGGTCAGATCATCATTGAGGATAAGAGCAGGAACAGGGACTGAAGTGTTGGCCGGGGTAGTAGGCTTGATGTGACCTGCACATAGGCCTAGTACTTTGAGGCCCTTCTTGACAACTAAGCCAAGCTTATGGGCGTAGCACCGAACGTGGTGTTGCGAGGAATCCCAATCAATCGGATTGTCACCTTTGGAAAACATAATTTCCATTTCGCGTGCCATGGTGTTGTTTGAAGCACCTGAATCAGTTGTCTGGCCTAAAATGTAAGAAATTCAACAAATCAAACATTAGTTACACGGAAGGATGAATGAGAAGAAATGAAAAATTACGTATCTTTTTGTGCAAGCCGTGAGTCATCAAGAAACGACCAACTGGTTTGGCTAAAAGATAGCCATATTTATTCCAAGCTACCAACTTCAAGGTAAGATGAACAGTCCGAAAATTCCACTCGTCATCGATGAAATTTGCTGATACACCAATGAACGCATAGCGATTTCCCTTGGTGGTCCAAACGTCATGGATCAATGAGAATCTACTTCGATTGTCCTGTTATACATATCATTTGTCAGTACCGGGTATGAATAAGTTGGCCAGAGATAGAAAAGAAAGAACTTACCTTTACTAAGGCAATAGCCGCGGTACTTAAGCTATTATACAACTCCTTCGCCACACCAGCAGCCCAAGTAGCACTCCTCAAATCGGCCCGACGGTTGGCCAGCTTGAATGCAGCACGCAGGGGGGAATCGTAGAAACGATTAAATGGGAGGGCGTGTAAAAGGATCCACATTACCAGCACAATGTTGCACAACTCGACATTGAAGGTGGTACGTGATAAAAATGAATCGAGCGTAGGTTGACCATGGGCTTCGTTTGAAGAAGCATCGAGCGCGGCCTGTTCTTGAGCCCACGATGGTGGTAATTGGCAGCCAGCTTGTATGGCACGTGATCTTCGAGGACATGCTGGCCGACCCTTAGCTCCATCGCGGTGAGCATAAAGATTGTAGTGAGTCCGACGTCCACGGGTGAACCAAGTTGCGCACCACCGGCACTTGTAACGGCGGGGGTCATCACCGGTCTACATGAAACAAAAGATCAAGTGTTAGTAGCTGATAATCTGACAGTAGAAAAAACGATGGATAAAGAAAAAAAGAAAATTACAAACCTCGCCCTTGACATGAATTGGAGGGTGGTAGTACTCCAACAGCTTGGAGACCCGTGCCAGTTGGGCACGGCGAACCCCTTCAGTTTGAACAACCTCGATATCCGAATCCTGATTGATATCGATACAGGCAGGGACCCCAGTCTTTAGGATATGGTGAGGATTGAAAGCGAAGAGATGATTAGAAGAAAAGAAATAAAAGGGCAAACGGAACAAAAGTAAAAGAGAAGATATGAGTCGACAAATTGAAGTAAAGGGTGAAACTGAAAAGCGACTTACTGGGACTGGTACAGGAACGACTTTCTTGGTCTTGGCCTTCTTTCCTGGACCTTGAACCAAAGTCACTGAGGCACCAGAGCCCCGAGGTCGACGCTTGGCACGAGTGCTGTTCACCTTGACGATCTGAGTCTTCTTCTTTTTGGTAACACTGCCAGCATTAAATAGGTTCCCTGGCGGGAAAATGGGTACCCCAGGGGACATCATTTTCCAAATCTCTGGAATAGAGATATGAAGGGTAAATGGCTGAAGCAACTTTTGGCCACATTTACGAGTAGACAATATCAAACAAAGGGAGGAGTAGAGAAATTGATAGGAATAAAGACTTCTGTGAGTGGAAAAACTGGGTAAATTACAACATACCACAAGGACAGAGCTATCAAGATTGGAGGTGTGCATGGTTGGAGACTGTTTGAGAACTTGTCTAGGCCTACCTTGCCTCAACGCAACACCTCCTAGAAACCCCACCTAAAGGTAGACAACCCATACGTCTCAGATACTTCTCAGATTTCAACAACATAGAAATTGAGGCATCTGGCAACCCTGTGCCAGTGACACAACACTCCACACAAGGGACAGTTTCAGTTGTGCTGTGCTTCAACATGTGAAAAATTCCCGAGACTTGCAATGTTCTGTGTCAAGTACCACCACATCAAATAGCCAGGTCTGGTTGGGCTGTACCCCCACCTGTTGTGCAACGGAGCATGTGCAATAGCACCACAAAAATAAAACCCCATCATTTTGCAACAGATATTGTTGTGGTTGAAAGAAACACTGATCTCAAGGATTTCATTACGTGGCAGAGGCCGCAACAAATCTAAGGGATTCACCAAGTGGCATGGATCAAAAAACCACAATGTCTCTGCAGTGCTGCTGCCC
>NW_006769078.1:1704-8483 GCF_000204055.1 Melampsora larici-populina 98AG31 | reverse complement strand
CTACATAACAAGACAGAACAGTTGAGGGGCAGTGCATTTATCAAAAATACAAAATGTACTTGTACTGCACTACACCATCAGACTCGGAGTTTGATTGTAATGCACAAAAAGCCTTACTTTGGAATATTTTGTTGCAGGAGTAGATGTGATTTGATGTACAGCTCAAATGAAAAGTTAATCCCCACAGGAACAACACCTCAAATTTACAATCAATATTCATTTGATCTGACTTCTTACTCAGACTAGCCAATTGGGCGGCGGGCGCCGCCATTCTATGTTATGAGCTTACTGGGAATATCAATTGTTTTAAATGGTATGGAAATTGTTCAATTTGAGCAATGATGGCTTTTAATTTGAAGGGATGTTGCTGATTTCATGTACTTTGAGAATAAGAAATTTTTGAGATATGGAATGAGCACATGATCATCAAAGTTGAATGCACTTGTTGACCTTTCAGAAGAAGCAATCCAGATCGGGGTTAATATGGTTCAGCTTAGCTAAAGATCACAATGATTTCTTGTTATCCTTGTGGCTTGAGTATATTTTTGATTGTGGCATTGTGATTGCACCACAATAGAATTCTCTGAAGATTGTAAAAGGTATGGAATGTACCTGTCCAATAACCACTGTGATCAGTTCATTCACTAACTCTTTGAAGTTTCCAAAAAAACACAGTAAAAAAATAGCAATCAGTGAAGATACAAGCTAGAAGGTTTTTAGATGGATCAATATGTCAATTCAATCCCTTGATGGATAGTACACTTTCAGAAGTGACAGTGGTTTTTGTTCAAAATTGGTTGTCTCCCCTTGTCTACAATGCCAGATATCTGTAAGACTCCTCGACGGAAGTCTTCACTAAAGGTGGATCAGGAGTCTTTGACTCGACGACGTAATCTAAAACCCAGCTATGTATTCCTTAAAAGACACAAATCTAGCTCCGTCCGAAGAGTATTCGGTCAAGACAATCAGACAACAGTTCTAGCACCAATGATAATGAAAAGACAAGGATGAAAGGTAGTGAAATATGGTAATGCTCACCTAGCTCCGTCCAAAGAGTATTCGGTGAAGAAGAGATCTTCTGGAGCTAGGGCGAAGTGATGACTACTATCCTGTGTACCTGTCTACTCCCATGACTTCTGTACTTCCGTCTCTATGTAACCCTTACATCCCTCCCCTTCTAAAAAAAATCCCTACGCCTGAATACCGCAAAAGAACATTTTGAAAGATATCAAAAAGAAAGAGAAAAAAAATGGCATAACGCGCCCTTAAACTGACATAACTCGTCCCATTTGAAAGAAGAATAAAAGTTAAAAAAATCAAAAAAAATTAAACTAATGAAATCATAAGGTAAAAAAAATTGAACTTGATTGAAAAGAGAAGAAAAAAAAAGAAAAGAAACAGTGTAAAGTTTGAGATAGAATTGAGTTGATGATATTTTTGATGTCATAAATCTTGAGGTGAATTGAGTATGCCTTGACGTCTTGAATCTTGCGTGAAATCGTAATAATCATTATTTAGCCTAGGTGTGTTGCTGAGCCTTGTTCGTCCTTTGATCTTGTATTCTTCGTCTGTCGTTTTTGGCAACTGTAATGCAGAACCAGGCCGAAACGATGATGCTCACATGTGTGGCCGAGGTATTGTTTGACAAATTTTTTTTTTGTAGACGCCTTGGCGGTGCATACTAAGTGGGAGGACTTACTTTTGGCCCTCTGAGCCTTGCTCTTCCTCCCTCCAACGATATTTCTTGAGTTTCGATAGATGGAACACATTGTGTGACTTGTCTTCTTCATTCAATCTTAGTCTGAAGTTGCGTCCTCCATTAAGTGACTCGATGATTTTGTATGGCCCATTGTATCGAGGTCTCAATTTTGATGTCGGTCTGCCTGTGCCTCCAACAATCTGCTGCCTGTCTTTGCTGTCGATCAGTACCCAGTCACCGTTTGAGAGGGTGTCGCCTTGACGTCGACGGCTGTTGTAGTGGACTGCTTGGTTTATACGGCTTGTCCACAGCTTGTCGCGGTACTGTGCCCAGGCTGCTTGTCGGTGTGCGATCCACTTGGCCACATTACCTCCCACCTCGTCTAGACGGCCTGCAACGGGGAAGAGTCGCGGTTTTCTGCCGTAGACGAATTCAAACGGTGAGACGCCGGTTGCGACGTTGAGAGCGCTGTTGAGTGCGTACTCCACCGCTGGTAGTGCTTCTAGCCATCGGCCGTGTCAATTATCTACCAGTTGGCGCAAGACTTGAACAATTGTTTTGTTTGACTTCTCGCTTCTGCCGTCTGCTTGGGGATGGTAAGAGGTTGTTAGATTGACATTCACGTGTAGTAATAAGTTCAACTCCTGCCAGAATTTTGACGTCCATGCTTTGTCACGGTCACCGATCATGGTTTTAGGTGCGCCGAAAATTGCTAGCCAGGCACCGAACAGACGCTGAGCCGTTCTCTCTGCCGAGTCGGTTTGGCACGTTGGTATTGCCCTGGTGAATCCGGTCAGTCGACACGTACAAGAGAGGATCATGTCATATCCACGCACTTTCGGAAATGGTCCGATAAAGTCAAGTGCTATGTCTTCCATTGGTTGTTGTGGGACCTCTGTAGCTTGAAGCCTTCCCGACGTCAATGTTGTCCTTGCTTTCAGTTTTTGACAGCTGTTGCAAGAACTGACAAAGGATTTGACGTGTGTCGACATTTCTGGCCAAAAGAACTGTTCTCGCAGTTGGGTCAGTGTCTTCAAGGTGCCCAGGTGGCCTAATGCTGCATCAATCGTTGACGTAGGTTGCCCGTCTCTGGAATCAACAGTCAACTGTCGACGTAGATTAGACCGCTCTTCCACTCTGTTCCTTCTCGCAGAGGCAGTGTTTTTTGAACCTTCATGCAAAATGGGTCACTAGAGTATCCGTTCCGAATTAGTTGGATGGTTTCTTTGTCAAACTCGGCTGACACCTGGCATGTTGCGACTTCTTCTCGTCTTGAAAGAGCGTCTGCTACAGTGTTCTCTTTGCCCTTGATGTAGTTGAATTTCAAGTCGAATTGCGATAGTGTCTCCAACCAACGGGCTTGACGTCGGCTCATGTTTCTCTGAGTTAAAAGATGTGTCAAAGAATGATGATCAGACATCACGTCAACCTTCAGACCTAGGAGGAGGAGTTTCCATTTTTGCAAGGCGTTGATTACCGCCAATAATTCTTGCTCGTGAACTGGGTAGTTTCGTTCTGCCGGTGTCATTGTGCGGCTCTCGTACGCTATAGGTGAAGACCGATCCCATCTTTCACCTTGGAATAATGCAGCGCCAAGTCCGTGGCCACTTGCATCTGTGAACAGCCAAATTGGTTCGCCCGAGTCGTAGTCAACTTGTCGTAATACTGGCAGTGTCGTGATAATTTTCTTGATATTCTCAAAAGCTTCATCTTCCTTCTTGCCCCAGGAGAACGGCTCATTCTTTCTCTTGCTGCTTGTCAGTGGAGACAATGTTCCTACATAATGTGCTAATCCGTCGATGAATTTCTTGAGGAACTGCACGGTGCCTAGAAATTTCAGTAGTTGTTTTTGAGATCCCGGTGTCTTCCATTTTGAAATCTTTTCAACTTTGGCATTGTCTGGGAACACTCCATCTGCGCTGATTTCGTGTCCTAAGAAATTTATTGATGTACGAAAAAGTTTACTTTTTGATGGAGAACAGTACAGGTTTGCTGCCTTCAGCCGCTTCAAGACTTCTCTGACGTGAAGTTCGTGCTCTTCTACCGATTTTGAAAAAACAACCACATCATCAATGTATACAACGCAGTAAGTACCTATGATGTCACCTAATGCTTCCTCAACTCTGCTTTGATGAGTAGCCGGTCCATTAGTTAGTCCCATCGCCATAACCGTCCATTCAAACAGACCAAATGGTGTCTTTACGGCTGTGAGTGGAATGTCTTCCTCCCTCATTCGTGTTTGAAAGAATGAATTAATTTGGTCGATTATTGAGAACACGCTTCCTGTGCTGACGAGTCGGACTGCCTCGTCTACATTTGGCAATGGGCTTCTGTCTTTGACAGTGTACTTATTGAGTGTCCGATAGTCGCATACCCATTGTGGTAGCGCGTTTGGATCTTTCTTGGGGATGATCATCGAGGGAGAGGCATATTGGCTTGTCGATTTCCTAATGTGTCCTGCTTTCAGATGCTGGTCAATAAGTTTTCCCCACGCAGGCAGGTACTTCTGCGGGTAATTGTATTGCTTTTCATTAATGACAACATTGGGGTCCGTCAATACAATCCAATGTCTGACTTTTGATGCGGTGTTTTGCCCTTCAGGCGGTATTAAATCGTCTTGCTCATCATCAACGACAGCAGGCAATTCTTCTGGAAACAACCCCGAAAACTCATTCAAAACGCGCTCCTCCCTCGCTGTCAAATCACGGTTGGCCTGCATCCTTTCAAGGTTTTGGATTACACATGATACCATAGATTTCTTCATTGATTCTGTGATTTCATCTTGCAGAACTTTCTCAATAAGGATGGTCTTAGTAGGTACATGCGTGACAGTGCGATTTCTAAGTGAGACATCCAAATGAAACTTTTCCAGGAAGGGTGTACCCAAGATGACATCATAGTTTGTCCCCAATGGTGCGATCTTGAAGAAGGTGGATCCAAAACGCAATTTCGGATCTACTGAGCTAACATTAGCAAAGCAGAAATCCTTGATTACGTGCGGGGCGGAGGCAGTCGAGATTGCCAAACTCACCTCAATTGGTGATACGAGAGGTCTAAGCGGGATTTTCGCCTTCTTGGCTGTTGGTTCCGACATGAGGTTGGTTTCCGCTGCTGAATCAATTAAAGCGCGCAGAGGACAACCGTTGATGACTAGCTCCAGGATGATTGACTTAGTTTTTTTCTTGTTGTCAACGCACCCTGCCTCCTCTTCTTCCTTCAAATGCGCCACCAAGATGCGATCCGCCTCTTCGTAACGTTCTAACTCGTTGGCAAATAAGTCTGGTGCTTGACTAAAGGAAACTTCTTGACTGATGGATCTGACCGGGACTGGCGCGGTTGGTCTTCCTGCCGGTCGTTGCGTGGGAGCTCCAGCCGTAGGATTAGGTCTGGTGACGGTGTTTGCCGGTGGGTTCGAGCGGCCACGCGGCCTAGGTCCTGGGTCAAAAACGCTCAGGGGTGGTAAGGCTATATAGCCCCCCTTGATCGGCCCTTTGCAATTTGGATTGCCACATTCAGTTCTACAGGCTGAGCAGATCCCACGGTGTCGGAGGTATTGGTGAAAATGCCAGGCGTAATCCGCACGCTCTTGTTATTCCTCTGGTAGTTAGTTCGGCCGGCTGGTGCTTGGTACGTAGGTTGATTAACTTGTGCCGTGGATTTAGTGATCATGTTACTTGACTGTAATAATAACCAAATGTCTGAGCCGGTCGCAACAAATTCTAGCCATTTGAACGGGGATACTTTGAGTAGACGTCTATCCGTTACCCAGCGTTGAAACACTTCTGGAGCGCCCCAAACAACATATTCTGCTAAGTTCTTCAATTCGATTGAGCTCTCCACTTCGATTAGCGTGTAAAGGTCTCTTGCCCGATTGGCGTACGTCTTGAAGTCCTCATTGCCTCTCATTTTCAATTGACGTATTGCCTTTTCCAAGTATTCCAACCAGCCTGTTGGTAACGTAGCTGTCGCCATGGCATGCATGACTTCGCTCCATGATAAACCAACTAATTCGTCTTCTGATCGACGAAGCCAATTCCCTGCCCTTGGTTCAACTACAATGGATCCCAGGATGATCAGTCGTTCCTGGATATCATCGAGTCGCTTGAGTCGAAAGAATTGCTCGACTAAACGACGCCAGTTGAACAGCGCGGAAGGGTCTTCAACAGGTCCGGTGAATTTCGGCGCTTCTGACAGTTTAATGTCGCATGCTTGTACGGGTTTTTCGATAGCTGTTGTCTCGGTTTGGTCAAAGAGACTTTGCCTTCCCAGTTGCAGAGCTGGTTGTATTGCTTGCGCGAAAGAGACTCGACGTGCCGTGCCTGGACTTGTTGTCGGTTCGCGTTCTCGCCAGCCGGGGCTGGGTTCGAACAGGTTTGCTGATGTCGCTGAGTCTGCCGGATGAGTTGAGTGGGCCGGGGTATGGATTCCAGGGGGGCTGGTAACCACCTCGTGAACCTTAAAGACTCGGAGCTGTACCGAGGAAAACGAGTACCGCATCTTCGGAGCGGCTCCGTAGAATTGCAGCAGATGTGTTTCAGATGCCTCAGATGCCTCTGAGGTCACCTCGGAAACATCACAAGTCCCTTCATTTACGTATAGATGCAATCATAAAACCACTCAAATGATCAACTTAACCATCACAAACATCTCATGAGAGCTTCTCAGGTTGTCTTAGGGTTGTCTTAGACATTTTTTACGCATATACATACAAAAACACACAATAACAAAAGTACCAGCCTCCACGCAGGTGGCTCACACATTCACACAGTCATCACACTCAGGCCACACATACTTTTCACACATGTAACTCAATCAGCTGCACGCAAGTCCATACCCTCATACTCACCTCACACATTTCACTCATGTGTATTCACCTCAATCACGCAGTATCTCCACGTGGGCACCTTATAAAACAAGTGTACGTCACCTCATACACTCACAAGACAAACGTATGTAATGTTACTCAAGAAACCTCACATGCATCATGGCTCCACGCACCTTACATACTCATCTCACGCAGGTCACTCACGCAAAACACACATGCATCACACAGGATCCACACGCACCTTATGACACCGCC
>NW_006769078.1:0-1604 GCF_000204055.1 Melampsora larici-populina 98AG31 | reverse complement strand
TACCCACGACAGTGGGATCATTCCTTACCACTCAGCTCTTTACGTACTATCCTCACACATATCACACATAGACATCACGCAGCATTACATATGCTGAATCATTCAGACATTGTGTGTATATGTAACATTGTGTATATGTAAAATTAGGTCTAATAACCCTAATATTCTATCACCACTCACACGGAGAACTCAAATCCAAATCAAACCTTTGAGAAAGAACATCAATCAAGACGCATCATTACCTCATTACCCATCATCTCAAGCACTCCAATTTATCGCTAATGCCTCCTCGTCGATCCAACAAACCTACCGATGGCTCCACCCAGCACAAGAAAACTGTCACGTCTTCTAAACGGCCACGTCCACGGAAAACCTCACCTGCAGCACCTCCTAAGCAATCTGACCAAGGAAGAGGGCGAGATGGAGTTCCACGTACCAACCGGAGGCGATTAAGCTTGACCGCTAGCAAAAAAGCTCTGGATGACGTCGAACCATTACCAGATGATGAAGGAGATCATATGACCTCGGTTCCATCTTCTAAAAGGCCACATCGACGGAACAACTCACCTCCAGCTCCTCCTAAGCGATCTAACCAGCCCTTGCTGCGTTTGTCTAAGCGTCTACGTCAAAGTGAACAAAAACACAGTGACCCAGATTCACCAGATACTGATTGCGACAAAGATATCTCCCAAGAGGACAAAGACGAAACTCTATCATCTGACTCTGACTCTGACTCTGACAAACCCCAAATTCCCGTCTCAAAAGTCAAAAAACCAGTCCAAAAGCGAAATCGTACCTCCAACTTCGACTCTGAATTTGACGAACCTGAAAATCTCAATCCGAAAGTCAAAAAACAAGTCAAAAAGAGAAGTCCTCCACCAGTCAAGCCTACCAACTTTGACAAACCTACCAACACTTCAAAACCAGATCCTCATCGTGTCACCCTAGATAACTACATGCGATGTGACCTTGATGAAGCAGCAATTGATGAACTACTTGCTGATAAGGACCGCAAAACATCTAATCGTCTCCCACCCGACATTCAAACCGAGCTCAAGAATATCCAGATGCAATACCGAAGGACAAAGAAACTCTTCGCACTGATGGCCCATTGTAGTGAGAAAACTGTGAATGAGTTTTTGTAAGTTGCACGCTCAAGTACTTGATGACCTTATTTGGATACCACTAAATCCCATTCATTTCAGGCATGAAGCAAGTGTGCGTACCAAAAGGACAATTTATCAAACCTTCCTCAAGTACAGCCTTGAGAGCACGACACTCACGGACAGTAAGCTTTAATTGTCAAATCAAACTAGGCCAAATTCCAGAACTAATAAACTTTTGTGTTTCTCAAGTGCCTGCTCGCAATCAAAGTGAGGGATTTGGTGACCGCAACCAGCACCTTGGTTATTTTTGGACGAACTTATCATCCTACCAGAAGGATATATACAATGAAGACCTCTTCTACATCCTTGGTGCTATGGCATGTGGACCTTCAATTCCGGTTCAGCATGAGGGCTCAGTAAAGATGTCAGATGAGGAAATTCAGCGCTACTTACCCATCTTCAAGGAGAATGTAATCTGGGAAAAGTCTCGCAACCTTG
>NW_006769077.1:6170-8751 GCF_000204055.1 Melampsora larici-populina 98AG31 | reverse complement strand
ATTCAATACTTGGTTATAACCCAGCTTTACTCAATGATGGCCAAAACAATTCCCAGATTGAGGATAAATTGGTTCAAGGTGATTGAAACTTGAACTGATACTCATTTTGACATCCCAACTTCTGACTAGACTCTCGGTTTGAGATTCTGATTTGATTTAGCTTGATAGAGACTTGAAAGCCAGCATGTCATCTCAGTCCGAAAGTGACTTTTTTTGGAAAGAGATGTCAAGTATTGTGATTCAAAATGTAAGTGATTGAAAGCTATATCTTTTCTCTCAAATCAATTTAGATCTCTGGGTTAACACATCCTTTCTGAACCTCTTTCATAGCAAATAGCCTTGGATACGACACAAGAAGTCTGGGAGAATTTCGAAGAAGCCGACCAAAGTGAAGGACTTGATCGAGATGACAGAGGGACTCAAGTGAGCCTTTTTGATCACACCAGCTCAACTCATAATCGCCTTAGTCTGACAATGTCGGGTTTTTCCTGTAGCAGTACGCAAATCTATTCTTCTTACTTCAGAGCGACCCAAGACTGATTGCTGCCTTGTGTAGATTTAGTGTCCGTGGGCAAGATTGATACTTTCCTTCAAACTGTGATGTTCATGCTCTATGGTCATAAGTACAAGAATCAGATTGATAAGTTAGAAATCCACGTTCAAATTCCGTCTGGCCTAGGGATCTTTGTTTTATACTTTTTGTCCGTATTCAATCTTCAGATCCATGGGATTCTGGATCTTGTTTCAATCATTAAAATCTCTACAATTTAAATACCAACTAACTGATATTTGAAATTATCTAGATCGATCTCTCGTGATGAACTCAAAACTGATAAAACTTATCAAATCCAGATTTAATCCAATACAACTAATGATCATCATTTGAGACATTGACTTCAGTTTTCTGTTTTGAAAGGAGGAATATCTAATTGTAAGTTGATCAAAAAGAAATAAACATGGCCATCGCATCTGGAATGGGATCAAGAAGTAATGAAACCATTGGAATCGAACCCATCGAGTGGTGAACATCGGTTCTTTCGATCGAGTGGTGAACATTGGTTCTTTCGATCGAATCGAATTTCAATTGATTAGATTATCGATCAAGATATCATAAGTCAAGGAGTGATGCATGGTTTAGATAATCAAGGAACTGAATCTGATTCAAAGAAATTCAAAACTCTGGAGAATGATGATTTGAAAAGAGTTAAAGAACTTATTGGTGCGCTAAATCGATATCGATGATCTGTTTTGAGTTTTCTAGGATTGATTTCAGTAGGAGCAAGAACAAGAATGAATGTTGATGGAGGGTCTCTTAATCAGCCTCGATGAGCACCTGAATCAATCTCAAAATTTGATGAACACTCGATGGATTCAATCTCATTGTCTATTGATTTGAGAACTTCTCAAGCATTTATAATGTCATACCGTCAATCCATCCAATCTAATATATTATCATTGGTTGATAAACTTTATTATTTCATTCACGGTTGTTTATCATTCATCAATCTTGAGACATTGTTACCAAAACCTGTCTTTTCTCCGTTGATTTCATAGGACTCGCAATCCTCATAAGCGCTCCTATTCAAGACATAAATTCAATAACAATATGATTGCTGCGTGGAAGAGTCGCTTACTTTTGTTCTTATGTTTCCACAAATATAGTTGAATCCAGATCAACCTATCGAGTTTCATAAAGAGTTCCCAATTGGTCTTTACATTTGTTAACAATGCACAATATCTCAGGTCTAAAACTCAATGATCTCATAATATTTAGGGTCTTTTTGCAATTTTCCAAAATTCTGTCCAACAGGAGATAGTCATTCTTCATCTTCAAATCTTTATCTTCAAATCCTCATCTCAATCAACTTGCAAAAGTTTACACAGATTATCTATCTTTCTTTCAAATCAGTTTAAAAAAACACTGATCATGCTTCTCTGGTTCTGTCTATGTCAGGTCCGAAGATAATAATCATCCTGATATTATTCAATCTGAAAATGCATCAAGCAGATTCTATGATATGCACTCACATCATCATAATATGTCAATCTTCACACATCTATCCAACTCTGAGTTTGAATTTGGATTTGACTGTCTTTTCTTTCATAGGTATGTGAATTCTGACATACATCTTCATGCTTTATTTTCATCAGCACAATTTCATTATCGGAATCAATTATCAGAATCACACTTATCCTGCTGCTTACACTACACAAAATATAATATTTTCTGGGCAGAAAATTAAATTATTGATACACAAAAATATTGTGAGGCCAGGAGAAGGGCAAAAAATAAATAAAAACATGCATCTTGTTCCCTGCGGTGAGAGCTTCACTCTCCATATTTTTCCATATTTTTACAGTCTGTATTGATAAGTGTACTAACAATAAACCTTCATAATCATCCAATTACAACCTGTAACAAGCACTGAAATTTGGCTCATTAGTATTTAGAGAAACTTTTGATACCTGAAAACACCTATAACTTTGTCAAATCTGCATCAAAACACTCGATTTTAAGTGCATTAGAAAGCTCAACTCTTCCCCTCGAACTTTCATAAGATTAAGAACTATGTAGCTAGTT
>NW_006769077.1:0-5902 GCF_000204055.1 Melampsora larici-populina 98AG31 | reverse complement strand
GTTGTAATTGGATGATTGTGAAGGTTTATTGTTAGTACACTTATCAATATGGACTGTAAAAATACGGAAAAATATGGAGAGTGAAGCTCTCACCGCAGGGAACAAGATGCATATTTTTATTTATTTGTTGCCCTTCTCCTGGCCTCTCAATATTTTTGTGTATCAATAATTTAATTTTCTGCCCAGAAAACATTATATTTCTTGTAGTGTTATAATGATGGTGACAGTATCTGTTTTTTCTTTTTGAATGTCAACTCCCAGCCAGTATTCTCTATAAGCACTAGAAGAATTTACAAGACCAGCAAGGCTATTATTAGACCAAACAATTTTGGGCAGATCAACTTTTTGATCAAATTGAATCAAGATGTTTGTTTGGAATAAATTTGATGATCTTTTTCATACTACTTCTTCACTTGAAGCTAGATTAGGAATTGTTACTGGATCAGACCATTTGGATGATTTGATTGCAAGTTTGATTTAAGTGGATTCATTCAACTGATTAATTATGTGTACACCAACAGACCAACACAGAAATCGGTCCATTCTCACTGAATACATATATCTCTGGAAAATTTCAGGGTTGAAAGATGTCATGCAGTTATGATTTTCAATTCATTTGAGTATTCTTTGAAATTTTGCAGTTAATTGTTGATTTCTGCATATACGTCTCATCAGTCTTTTTCATAACCATTGCTCAGGCTCTTTGGGTTTCTGATGATCTGTGAAGTTTTTAGATTGGTTGCAATGTTTTGATTGCCACTTCAATCATGAAACCAATGATACCCTTCTATTAGAGATGATTAAGAGACACCCTTCTGCATCATCATTACAAAGCCACTAGATAGAGGAAAGGATCATGATACCTGACAAGATTTAGGATATCTAAGCCAATTGCAATCCCAATTACAAATTCAATTGGAATCATCTGATGAACCATAAAGGTTTTGTATGTCCTTGGCTAATCTTGGGATATGTTGAAAAGCTTAATTCTCCACTTGGGTTGATCAAGTTGAGAATCACCTGGAAAACTTTCATTACAATCAGATCCTGTCAGTAGAGTCAGTCTTCATGCCCCATTTGTGTTTATATGATAGGAATATGAAAGTACTTGTTGGAATTTCTAATTCAGTCACATGTACAGGTTTCCCTTCCATCTTAACAATTATTAACTAAGCTTCAAGATACTGACTGCACTTTCTCTCACTTTGTAAGTGTTGTATTGTCCAAATATATTTGAGCATCTCACCGTGTATCTCAATTTTGTGACTTCTCTGTTGCAAACAAATTTTGCCACGTTGAGGTCACCAAGGGTGATTCCCACACCTAAAGTTAGTAAATATGTATGTGTATGAAATTTTAGTTTTGTCATGCTTTTGGGATTGTGATCTATTGTAATGTGTTTGGGTTATACATGGAATGGGGGCGTCAGCCGCTAAAGCGGCGGCCGCCGCTAAGTCGCTAGTCCATCATTATTTGTCAGGAAATGCTCATATGAAAAATGCACAGGAATGTAATTATTAGCTAGACAATTTCAACAGTATGAGTCTGACTACTACACTAAAGTTGATTATGTTCAGTCAAACCACATAAGCAGACTCAGTTACATGCTCTGCTAACAAATAAGACAGTTGCTTATAAAAGCTGGCCACTTGAGTTCTTATTACACAATAAATTCTTACAACACATGATGCAAACAGGTGATGGAGTATTTGAGAAATGAAAGTACGTGCAGGGTAAGATTTGTTTTTGGTCATCAAGTATGCCAAGTTGTACAAAAGATGATACTGAGAAATTCAAATTAATCAGAAAGGGAGATAATATAATTTGTGATATCCCCACCTCTAATTCAATTTCTTCCTCTTTGAGTAACAAATTTCAATCAAAATTTCCTTTGAAGTTACTAAGTCTGCCTTTGCAGCAATTCACTAATGCTTGATCACTTGTATGCTATTATGAGCCCCTTATGCTGTGAACTTGTTTTTTCTTGATTGCGTTGCATTGAGTTACTGGCTGTAAACTTTGGCAAGTAAGGCTAAACATCATTTTCCCTTTTTTTGTTGGACCTTCATCCTTTTTCAAATTGGACTCATTAGAAATGATCATTTGAATCATTGTTCTATCTCATTTTCAGTCTTATTCAAAATTGAATAAACCAAAAAAATAACATTTTGAAAAATTGGGTAATTATTAAGTAGAGAGATGATCAGGAGTTGATGATCTGATTGGATTCAAGGAGTGCAATTGGATAAAATCAAGTTTCCCAAAACAACACTAAGTGATAAAGTGATGAGATAAAAATGTGAGTTCCAGTTTTTCATTCCAGCAGGTGTGCTAAAGCACATGGACTGAAGAATCTAGAGACATCATTTACTTGGACTATCAGGACTTCATAATATAGATTTGACGATCGGAATGGAATCCAGTCCAGGATTAGAGTGATCTGAATCAAGGGATGAACAAATAGCAGTTGAAGACTCAGACCTTGGGAAAAGAGATGTGGTTGATTTAGGTGTAGTGCTACAAAGATGAAGAAATTCAGTTGAACACGTTCAAGTTGGTGTTTCAAGAGGAAAATGAGTGCGCGATCAAAGAGAACATTGCAGCAATGGCAGCTGGAGTTGATAGACAATTATTGATGATCAGAGGTGGTGAATGAGACGGAGTTCAACATGAAACTGGTGGTTTCTTTGATATTCTTGTTGTGGAAACGAAGTTATGATAAGTGAAGTGTTTATGTTGATGTTGATGTTGATGAATGGAGTGAGTGGTATTTGATCAATCGGAGTTTCCTCAAAAAAGTTGAATTAGTCCAAATTAAATGATTGATTTCAGTAATGCATTTCTCTTGATCTGTGAACGAATTTGGTAATGAGCAAGTTGAGGGATCAGGAGTTGATGAGCTGATTAATATTGGAATCAGATGAAACTAAACTTACCAAATCAACACCAAGCAATGAACTGATCAAATTGATGCGAATTTTTTTATGTAGTCAATTTTGTTGGAGATCGTTCAAACAGAACGGTGTGTTGTACTGTTTGGAACTGCTGTTCACCACCATTCTGACTTCGACTATTATGATTCACTAACCTCCTCACCCGTTTCGGCTTTCAATTTCTCTCTAATTATTCAAATGATAACCTTGAGAAGTTGATGGTTGATTTATGGGATACAAAGTTAAAACTGGGTTTTTTTTCCCAGTTTCCCAGTTTTCGTTTTTGGCTGTGTTTGGAACTTTCCCACGTTCTCCCAGTTTCCCAGTTTGCGCAAACACAGCCAAAAAGTCCGAATTGAGAAACCCGGATTTGTTCCGGGTTTCTACACCACAGGAGGGTTTCGTGTCAGAAAACCGCCAGACTCAGATCTGAGAATGGTCTGGTCAAAATGTGGCCTCGGAGCAGGCCACAGGCCGTATACAAGCGTCTTACTGACCAAAAACTTACTGGCGGCCTTAAGGCCGTCACCACGGCTTGCCTCAAGATGGTCTGAGAAGCGCCAGGCCGCAATTCGGCCTATTGGCTGTCTTCAGACCGCATAGCCAGCTGCTGATGATTGGTCTCTTCAGAAATGGCATGAACACTGCCTGTAGACCACCCACTTGGCCGGTCTCCAAACTACATTTTTCAAATCGAACGTTGCCGCACAAGCCCAATAAGAGTGACGATTTTGGATCAAGTATCGTACGTGACGTGATAAAGTACGAGATATCTTCCTCAAGGATGTGTCTCGAGTCATTGAATACATACACTCAGTCTTGACAAACATATAACACAAAAAGATTGTTCCCTTTTTGTTCACTTTGTTGCCGAGGTTCGAACTTAGAGCTCTTTGCTTTTACATATAATGATACAAACGAAGAAGTTGAAACAAAACCCATGTGGGCGTCGATTGGTGTTCTGGGCGTTGCCCGTGGTACCTGGCCAGGTTGATGGGGCTGTCTGCTATTTTGTGGGTCTATTTGGTTTTTTTTGCGAATTCGAAGAACTGCCGACCGTCCGAAGGCGGATTTCAGGTCGCCTGTGGCTGCATACAAGCCGGCCTGTGGCCTGCCTAGAAGTCGCCTACCGGGCGACAGCTCAGAGGGCCAGCTCCAGGCCGCCCTTTAATGCAGAGGGGCAGACAGCCTTTGGCCCGTCGGTCATGACCGCCTTAAGGCCGTCAAGACCCTCCCGTGGTGTAGTTTGTATCCCGTAATTGAAGATTAATTTTTGACAAATCAAGTAATATGACAACTTCGAACTTTTGATCGATCTCCAACTACGTGAAACTGCATTAATATTGATTACTCGAGATCTAGAATCTTAATCTTTTAACAGTGGAAACAAATCACCTGTTTCTTCCTTTGTACAATCATCGTCTCTCAAATTATCAGTTGATAGATCAAAACTCATATCGAATTTTGAAAATGATGATAGCGGCATTTGAAAGGAAACAAAATCAGAATAGTCAGAATATTATCATGATTTCATCAAAGTAGTTGACGTTTGAAGAGATTGGCTAACCTGAAGATGTATCACTCCTTGTCCAATGCTTCACTTTAAATTGATCTTTATGTGCATGGTGTACAATCTCAATCAAGGTCCTTTCGGACTTTGATGTTGATGTTGATCGAGATGGCTTTGATCCAATTTGATTATATTCCAAGCTCCCTGAAGATCAACTGGTTGAGGTATTTCTTTGTTCACAGTCATCATATGTCTAAAAAGGTCAAATTGAATTCAGTTATGATGATGTATACATGTGATGAGAATTATGACTGACAATAGTTTGTAAATTATTTCCAAATCGTTTCTACCCCTGATGGAAGTGGGTCAATTGAGTACTGGATGTTTGATGGTACCATCAGTAATGAAGTACTTATGCAAGAGAAGGGAAAACAATTGATCCGGAACTACGTTTGTAGACAGAAAGGACAGAATTGAGATGGGTTCACTTGATCATATTGAGGATAGTTGGGATCAATTAATTGGAGGTCAATTTGATTTAGATTTGGAAGATTGACAATTTGAAAAACTCCAAGTTGTAATATGAAGATGGAAAGCTGTTGTCTGAGGCTGTGTATATGTCAGTTGTGTTAATACATGAGCTCTCTTGTTAGTTATTGGGTAAGACTTTGAAGATGGCAGATTGGCTAATGTTTTCGCAATTTGGTGGTGTTAGGTGGTGTTGTATCTTTGGTTGATGTCTAGATGGATAAGAGCAAGGTGGTCAATCTAAGTATCATTTACAAAGTACGGAATGGATTTACGCTTGCCTATTGTTCAAACATGTCAGATAGGTGTAAACTGGGTGAGTGGTGGCTAGTGGTGGTAGTAGGGTGTTAAATGATGAACTGGAGCAATTAGTTTATTGGTTTAATGAAAATAAAGCATGATATAGACCAACTCTGAATGGGGCATTTGGAGAAACGGGTATGAAGAAGTAGTGGGAAATGCATTTAAAGTAGTTCTACACTTGAAGATTGTAGCACAGGTGACATAGTAGGCAAAACGGCACTTGCGGCAAAAGTTAGCAGATTATGAAGATATTTGTGAAATAATATTCAGTTGGTTGAGAGTGGAGCTTCGGATCTGTAGATAGGCCGAGGGAAAAAGGCTTTGAAGCTAACTCTCGAGTAGATTATACATACACAAAATGGGAGATTGGGGGATTACAGATGCAATAGGATAGGGACGCAACAGTGATGAGTAGTCAAAATAGTTGAATAAAAAAATTCATGGTTGACCATTAACTTGTAAAATTAACTTGTAATGATGAAAAGATGATTAGATTTGCAATTAGTATAGGTAGTGAGATTAGGATGCACCAATTCATGGTTGACCTTTAACTTCTAATGGTGTCCAACGATTTAACGTGGCATGCATATTTCTTGAATGAATCTGCTGCTTTTGGCTATTCGATCCC
>NW_006769076.1:0-8493 GCF_000204055.1 Melampsora larici-populina 98AG31 | reverse complement strand
GAGATGATAATGAAAAAATTGCGCAGACGCCCTGCCCAGAACTGGCCGCTCTCGGCTCCTTATTATTCCACATGGTTGTAAGACTAACCTAACTAAGTCCCTCTCGGACGAACGAGTAGTCGAGAGAGGGACTTATGGCTTATACATGAAATTTGGCGTGTGAGCCAGAAAACTTTGGCTGGGGACTTTTTCAACCCTCTATATCTCCTTTCCCTACAAATAAATATCCTCCGGACCAAAGAGATGTCCTCTGCGCCTGCTGATCCTACACACGCGCATCCAAGTCTTGTATCATCATCCTTTGTCATCATGGAGCTATGAGGGCCTGAAGTTTTTGTAAATTACACAGATGTGTAACTGGCTGCGGAGGCGTCAGAGAGTCATTAACTGCTGTCATAAACGAAACATCCAAATTTTCCTTCGGTCCCGTTGCCTGACGTGAGTCATTTGAAACAGTGCACATTGCCGATGAGTGTTGAGTCATGGAGACCAACAAATGCTTGTGTCCTTTGAATTTTGATCAAATGACCCTTCAAACAAATGATATTGGAATATTGAAATTGCCTTTTTAAGCCTGTTGCCTGGCAACGTATGATGAGTTGAGACCACCAGTGCAGCATCATCAATTCCAAATGTTCCTCCAATTGTTTGATAAATGAGTGTATCGAGACTCGAGAGCATCAAATCTGATCAAATTGTGCTTTTTTGCAGTTCGTGTCAAACAGTACTCGCCCTTTTTTTAACATACAAATAGAGCGGTAGCTTGTCGCCTGGCAGTTGCTTTCTTGTCGACTGCTAAAGTCCTTTGTTGAAGTTTTGCTGCATTCATTCTACTACTAAAGTCCTTTTTTGAAGTTTTGCTGCATTCATTCCTGCATTTATTTACCTATGTCGTCAATTAGGAGAACTCGAAGCCAAACGGCGCAAGACACCTCTCGCACTCCAATGATTGATTCTCATGAATCTGATAGTATTCCTGTGTTGTTACCTACCTTGCGGAAACTTTCTCTTGATCAAACCACTGAACAAGTAGAAGCCTTCGATAAACTCAGATACGAAAGGATAAGCGCAATTTTTCTCCAGGCATACGGAGTTCCACCAAAAGATTTGCAGGTCAAAGCAGTCATCAATCTCCTCGATGGCAAAAATACTTTTCTACTTGCTGGAACGGGGTACGGAAAAACACGGATAGCCGAATTATATCTGAGGTGTTTTACAACAGCATCAAAGCCTATTGTCCTGGTACTCAACCCACTCGATGGACTTGGTGACAATCAGGTGTGCTTGATATCTATCTCTCTATATCTTGTATCACTGCTCTAACTTTACATTATTATCAGGTGGAAGAAAAACTCAGCGCTGGCATCAGTGCCATCAATCTCACAAAAAACACATTGAAGAAATCAGTTATCAAGGACATACTGAAGGGCAAATATCGCTTTATATACCTGGTATGCGTCTTTCGCCATGATGTTTGAAATGGCTGCAACTGACTACTTGTAAAGAGCCCCGAAATCTTCTTGAACAGCGAGCTTTTTGATAAGGTTTACTTTAATGAAAAATTTCAAAAGAAAATTATCTTGAAAGTTGTTGATGAAGCTCACATGATTTACTCGTGGGGGCTTGTGGCCAGCGGTCAAGCTAGACATCTCTCATCTCATTCGAAGGGCGCTGATAGGGCAGTGTTTCGGCCATCATACGGAAACTTAGGTGCACGATTCATGGCGTCAGATCACGTACCAGTCCTCTTGATGTCAGCAACCTGCCGTCCTGTAGCCATAGAAGCGATCAGGAAAAGTCTGAAGATGGCCGAAGAACATCTGAATATGCTGCGTGGAGAATTGGTGCGACCAGAAATACGCCTAATCAGAATCCCTATGGAATGCTCTATGAGGTCGTGTAATGACTTGCTAAAATTCTACCCTCGCAAAACCGACGTTTCCGATGCCTCTCTACCTCCTACGTTGATATACTCCACTTCTCAAAATGCTACCTGGACCACTCTCACTGTATGTAATCGTTCCAGAGGAACACCAAAGGACCGCTTCAACGGCAAAAGCACTTTTGGAGGCCGATACCATGCTGCAACAGGTGCGAAGGACAAAATCCAACGTGCAAAAGATTTTTCTCTTGGCTTGTTCTCTCTTCTCTGTTGTACAATGGCGTTAGGCCTTGGTCAGAATTGGTCACGGGTCCGACGAGTGATACATGTGGGACGGGGTGATCCTTCTTGCATCGAACAGATGCTTGGTCGGTGTGGGCGTGATGGGCGACCAGGATTGGGCGTACTTCTTGTTGAAAAAACACGTCGTAACGGCAAAAATTCCGTCAAGGACTTTGACCTCAATGCGCCTCAGAGTGATGATGACCGCATGGATGCTTTGGCAATCACTGATGTTTGCTTGCGTGTAGCTTTTTGTGTTGATAATTGGTAAGTCAATGTTTACCTGATGTTGATGTGTGAACCCAAACTGATTGTCCCCCTACGCTTCATCAGGAACGGATATATCCCTCTCCTCAACTCAGATCCTATCGTTATCTCAGAGAAGGAACGACAGGCCTCTCTTGGAATGGCTCCATGTCGATGTTCAAATTGTGACCCTGAGGGTGCAGAGATCTTGTTAAAAAATCAAAAGTACCTTACTACCAACAATTTTGATGAGGTAATGAATAGCCCTGATCACAGTCTTGCGCCTCCAATCACGGATGATCTACCCAATCGCACTGGTATACCACCGCTAGTCCTGGAACCAACTCCCTTTGAATGTTCTGACGAAGATGAAATCCGCAAGAACGCCACATTTAAGGAGCTCGCCCTGATGATTGAGAAATCTTTTGATGAGATGTTTTACGAGCATTATGGAAAGTCCTCAGATATTCATCCAAGGATTCTATTTTCCAGCGATAAGGCATGGCTTCTCACCAAAAACTTTTCACAGCTTCTTGATTCACTACCGGTTGATTCAATCATTGCAAGCGAACCAATTGGTGGTACGTACAAGATGATATTCAGGTGCATTAATATGTGGAAAAATAGTACAGGCTTTAAAATGCATCAATTGAAAATAGAGGAAGACATTCAAAAGTTGCACAAGGCAGTCGCAGACAAAGCTAAGCGAGCATGGAAGAGAAAACATAGCAAAGTAGATGGCTCGCAGCAGAAACACCAACCGAAGAAGCGAAAAAGTGGAACAGATCTTGAATCCTCAACATCGGTAGCTGACCGCGTCAAATCTCAGGAGAAAGGGAAACAAGTGACAAAAAAGCAACCTAGGAAGGAAAAAAATGAAATGGAAGGCTCGACAAAACCAAAACGTGAAAACAAAAAGGCAAACACTGTTAAATTGGCTTCGCCTTCATCCAACAAGAAACGCAGAAAAAATAATTCAACAAATTCACAAAACGAGCATATGCTAGATGCTGAGAGCAGCGGATTTACAACATTAGATCCTCGGTTGGCTGCCATGAACCCAGTACGTACTTTAGATCCCTGCCTGACTGCACTTGCTAACACATCACGTTCAACCATTCGGGATGAGCTGAACAAACCACGTTCACCAAACTTTGAGGTGTGTATTTTACATCTTTACATCTCGTGTAAAACACCATTCTCATCATCATCACTGTGTACTGATCCACCATCATTCTCAACATTCATCTCCGTCTCTCCAGCTTCGTGAACTCCCCACTTGAATCGACTGCATTCGTTTCTCTTTGAATTTTTTTCAATAACATCCTGCATCTTTTGTATCCCTTCATACCACATGTTGTCCAATGGCTTGGGTTGGAACGCTGCTGTTGACTGAGAGCCTATGAATACGTGGCGAAGTGAAGAATTCGCAGCTCGGTAAAAGTTTTTTAAAGATGGCTGTGTAATGTTATGATGATTTTTTTGAAATATAGCCTTTGAACCTGAGCGGATTTTCAGCGCATGCACTAGACTTCGAAACTATGAATCAATTGTTGTACATAAGATTACTCAGTCAGAATGCGATCAAATTGTAGCTTCTTGAGACCACACGTTCACTCACCAGTGTGATGTTCACAGAATAGAATTCTGTCAAGCGCTGTAAATCGGTCCCTATCCCCTAAATTAAGGTGGAAGAAAGTATTGGAACATCAGCTTCTCATGATATTTCATCAATTGAGCAAATGTACTCTTACCGAATGATTGTAAAAATATTTGAGCCAGTAGTTTTGCAGTTCCAGAAAAAAGTCTTTAGCAATAAAATGCCCAGGACGACCGCTGGCTGGAATCAACATTGAGTGACTGATCAATTTCGAAAGCTCAGGTGGCAGTCCACTTTCAAGTAGCAAGATCAAACGGGGAAGGTGGAGAGCATAATGCGATAATCCTTTCATGCCTTGTGCCATGAGAGACCATCGCTTCCACATCAATATGACTCGGCCTATGTCGCCTTGCCGCATGGCATCTTCTCCCTCAATCATACTTGCAAAGTCACGTAGTCTGAGTCGAAGATTGTAAGCATGCCAATTTTTCGATTCCTCCATTTTTTGTAGACTAGTTGCTGTGAAAAACTCATCAAAGCACTCGTTTACAATGGTTTCTACAGTCTCGACATTGTACAGATCAATAGCTTCTGACTTATTGTTAATTGTTTGCTTCAAGCAGAAAGCCAAGGTAGCCATGTGAACTTTCCGTATTGTTGTCATCATTGAGGTGAAGTCTTTCTTTGCTACAGGCCGGTCACTTTTTCCACCAAGAGCTTCCCAGAATCTCCAAGCTCCCGAGTCTTCTGCGTTTTCAGGGTCACCCCAATGATGGAGTAAAACCGCTTGTCCTATATTCCACAATGTATGTGCAGCCCCTGGTAAAGTCAGGATATGATCTAATGATTCATCAGCGTTCAGACGAGGGCGTCGCTTTTTTCTCAGGCCTTCGACGTTGATGCAAGTTCCCAGATCACCTTCAAGCACTTGCAGAGCCGTCGCATGAGGTGTGTCGTAAATACCCATTTGCTTCTGTATCAAGACCAAAAGCTGTCCTATTCCCTCGGCCGAGTTTTCTGGCGAATCCATCATCTTCAACATTGTAATTGATGGGAGTTCCACTTCAATCTGGTCGATGGTAGGAGGTTTGACTTTTAATGTCGGAAGCTTTTGGTTATTTGGATTTTCAAGCGGGATGATCAAATCTAACCAAGCTTGATTCATCTGGGCCTTGATGCTCTTCTCCCAGTGGATCGTGTCGTCTTTAGTTGGAAGGAAATCGGAGAGTGATACCGGAGTATTCAAATTCTTTTGCATTGCATCGAGGAAACTCTCTAAGCTATAAGGATTTGCTGATGGATCTTCATGTTGATGCTTGTCAGAACCAACATCCGGATTCACATTTGAGGCATCTGAATCTGAAGATTTCGACGATGTTTCTGATGGTTTAGATGATTCGGAATTCGAAGAAGAATCGCCTGGTTCATCTGAAGGCAAAGACGTATCAGGAGCTTTGGGAGCCTCCTGCGATGTATCCTTATGTATGTGACAGTAGCCCCAGGAACCGTGGAATTGTCTGGTCGATTCTTCTATACGTTTTTGATGAATGCGAGTTTCAAAATCAATATTGTCCACACAAAGAAAAGGACGGATACTGTAAGGTTTCGACAGGGTGTCTTTGATATCTTGAACAGCCTTTTTAGCTAGTCCGTCTACCGCTCTAACCGCAGTATATCTTGATGATAGTAAGCCTATTGAGAAGAGGTACTCGTGCACCCGCGCAGAAACACCACATGCCAAGAGGGTGACTGCATTCTGTAATTGAAGACCATTGCAGCGACGGTTGCATGCATATGCGATCATGGAACAAACTGTCATCGGAAGCTTGCACACAAAACACCCAAAGAGGTCAGCCAGACCAATCAGAGATGTACGTATGTAAGGGATCACTAACTTTGTTCAACCTATGCTCTTCTAATCCGCTTTCGTCCGCTGCATATTGGACATTTTCCAAAGCATCCAAACCGTTTACCTCCATATCACAATCCTGCACGTTGGATCCCCCCAATTTTTTTTCACCCTTAGATCTCCTGCGGCCTAGACGACAGTTTTCAAGTTTTCCCTTGATCAAACCATACAAGAAAGGCATGCCTCCGATAATCTTTGACTCGCGATCTACCTCGGCGACTTCGTCAAAGAAAGATGGTTCAATCAACTTTGAGTTATAGTAAGAGCCGTTTGGTGCAACCCCCTGTTTAGGATTTTCTTGGTTGACGATCTTGCCAGCCTAGCCAAAAAGCACCAGGTTTCAGCCCAACAAACCCAGTTGAATGCCGTTGAGTTGTCAGAACAAAATGCTCGCTTACCTCTGCAAAGACCCAATCATACCAGTTAGATTTCCCTGATCGCGTGCTATTCAGATGGTTTTGAATCGTATCCAAAACAAGCTTTGTTGAAGGCCAACCTCGACTGGAAGCCCAGTATTTCCTTTTTTCAGGCATGCCGTTGTCTTTTGAAGTAAGAAACTCGACAATAAAGTCCTTGGGTGACGTATCAATCTTAATCATATATTCGTATACAAGGTTGGCTTTGCTTTCTTTCTCCGATGTGTTTGGGGACATGATGTTAGTTGGGTGAGCCATGTTAAACCGCGTGGAGTCAAGTTAAGGTAGAGAAGAAGTATTCAGGAGGCCGTATTGATGTTGGTTCTTGGAGTAAATTTGAGAAGAAGAGGGTTTGGGAGACAACAAGGGTCAAAGGCTCAGAGTTGATTATTTGAGTAAATACTAAAAGCACTGGTTGGTCAGAAAAGCAGTGAGATTTCGGCTTCCAAAACAAATGTGGACAAAAGTGAAAGTTGATTTGTTCTTTGGGTAGATCAGAAAAGTTACAAATCTAGTTATTCAAGTGGAGATTACAAAAAGCAGAAAGAGCAACAATGAATTGCTGTGCCAGTCGGGCAAGTCTTCCACTTGACTGGCAAATTTTCATTTTGGAACCCACAGAGTTCCGTTGAAATCAAAGCACTTAGAACACTCTTGCCTCTTTTGTGAAGGGCTCAGTCCCTGCGCAAAGCTGTCCTATGTCTCGACGGAAATCTATTGTTACAGACCAAGGAAAACAAGAAGCCTAGAAGCGCATCAACAAGATCCACCAAACAAGAACAACTCTAGAGATACCATCGAGGTCCAAAGCAGACAGGAGGAGGAGCTTGCACACAAATTGAAACAATCTTCAAATCCACAAATGCCTGATCAAAAAAATATCAAGACTTATGATCAAACTTCTTTGAAGCTCAGCCAATTGTTTTAACATGTATACAATTACTGCCTTTCCTGTAGCTAAATAAAAAAAATTCTCCTAGATCAAAACGCGCCAGGTTTGATACAGGTTACGGATCGGGAAAGAAGCGACCTTAGAGGATAAACATATAAAATGTTGATAGTTCATGATTGAGGATCGGTATTGAATGATTGACAAAGCAAAGCAACCCGGCGAACAATTGCCAACTGAATCGAGGTCACCAAGCGGAGCTGGAGCGTACAGCCGAAAACAACTTCGGAACCAGCCGAGGTCTACGTAATGACACCCTCGAGTTAAAGATTCAGAATTTCTGACCAAGGTGTCCAGCCTGTCAAAGGTGCACAGCAGACGGGCCGGGTAGTTACAGAAAAGGCTGTTTTTCAAAAACAAGATTGAACACCTTCCTAAACCTACAGGGAACATTTGGAGGAACCATGGTGTGTAGGATCAGCAGGCGCAGAGGACATCTCTTTGGTCCGGAGGATATTTATTTGTAGGGAAAGGAGATATAGAGGGTTGAAAAAGTCCCCAGCCAAAGTTTTCTGGCTCACACGCCAAATTTCATGTATAAGCCATAAGTCCCTCTCTCGACTACTCGTTCGTCCGAGAGGGACTTAGTTAGGTTAGGTTGTAAGACTATCTCAAAAAAACACAATAGGGCCACACTCGGGGCCCTACATGAGCAGAACAAGACTGCGGCGTCCTAAACTCCAATAATTGAACAAATATGTCAAATTTACAGACAAAACCTTTCATTAACCATCAATTAGATTTGGACAAACTGTTGTTTGTCGCGTTAGGATTCACCGCGAAATCTACAAGTCCCTCAAGGGCAGTCCTCCAAAAGCTTCAAGTCATCAAACCCATCGGCCATCATGGGTGTTATATAGAATTCAATGTCAATTTAAATCGAATCACCACCAGGAATCACCTCGAGACCATTTCGCTTACCTTCATGGTGCTTTCGTTCGCGTCAACTTCGAACCTCTCAATCTATACGTTGGACTTTGTTTGAATCGTACCGATCTGAAACAGGTGTCTATGACTATCGTGTTTAATCATCAAACCATTTAAAAACAATTTAACATCACCTCTCAACGCGACGTTCAGTTATCAAGACCTTTAATTGCAATCCGCTTTGGAACCTTCCACCTCACTCGGACAAAGCAATCATTGATCAAAACCATCATAGCTTGTCTTTACAATTACTATTATACCTTTAATTTTGCACGAACGTCT
>NW_006769075.1:0-8514 GCF_000204055.1 Melampsora larici-populina 98AG31 | reverse complement strand
CATTGATAATACTGTGACGTGTAGGGACTAAAGTCTTGTAGAATAATGTGAGTTTGGGCGATTGTCTGTTGTTGAATAAGAATGATCTGTTCTGTCATTCATATGGAGCGGACACAGTGAATTCATGTTACATCATCTTGACAAGAGAACAGATCAATTAATGAATTTTATGTAACATGTTTCAATGAGTGTTCTTGACATGCCACAGAGGTCTGAATTTATGTGTCAGCCACCCTGATGTTTCCCATATAAATCCCTAATTATTGTGCTTTCACAGGGCAATTTTTCCATCAAAATCATCATTGGTTAATATTTTTCTTGATAATCTTGGTGTCTGGTTGTTGTTATGAACTTGGCAAGTACTGTTCGTGAGAACCTTCAATGTATAACATAGATTGCGGTATGAGGAAAACTCTAACATCTACAAATGTGGGACGGGAGTTATTCCTCTCCGCCTGTGACAGGTTGTTATGATCCAAGGTACGCAGTGAACACTGATAAGATTCCTATAGCTAACTAACTAGATTGCAGTATGAGGAGAGAAGCTACAAGCGTGGAAGGAACAAAGTAAAACTCCCGCTCCGTGCTCCTCACTACAAGCATAATCCGGTACTAGTATATTACGGATTATTACATTATCCCCCCTTTAACGCCCAAGTCCCTCTTGCTGCTCTGCGCTCTATCCCTGGGTCAGCATTAAAAAACCACGTGGGAAAAAGCTTGACCCGCTCTCACTTTCTCCTATGCCTTTTGTGCTTACTCGCTGCGTTGGGAAACCTCTCGTGAAAAGCCTTAATCAATTCTTGCGCATGAGTCATATTTGAAGCCGGTTCCCAAGAGTCTTCTTCTTTGCCAAACCCTTTCCAATTAACCAAATATTGAAGTTTATTGTATCTCCGTCGACAATCTAATATTTCATTTACCTCCCATTCAGTTTCCCCTTCCACCACTATTGGTTCGGGTTGAGTGGTTGTTCGAGTCTTGATGGTATCTGGTTCGAACTTTCTCAACAGAGAGACGTGAAAGACGGGGTGTACTCCCCTCATAGTCAGTGGTAGTTCTAATTTATAGGCAGAATGAGAAACTCTTTTAACGATACGAAAGGGCCCCAGCCAACGATGGTCCAGTTTGGGGCTGGGTCTTGTAGTGGAGATGTTCTTGCTGCTCAGCCAAACACGCTGTCCGACGTTCCACGATGGAGTGTCCCTGATTCCTTTATCGAATTGATTCTTCATTGCTTCTTGAGCACCTAACAAACACTCATGTAATTCCATCTGCACATCCGTAAGTCTTTTGATCCGTTCTTCCACCGCCGGTATGCACTGGTCCTCCGAAGGGATTGCACCTAAGCTTAAGTCGTAACCGTAATTTGCCTTGAAGGGTGATACACCAGTAGATGTGTGAGTGCTATTGTTGTAAGCGAACTCGGCCGGTGGTAGTAAGGCCTCCCAGTCGTCCTGATGATAAGTAACAAAATGGCGTAAGTATTGCTCTACAACTTTGTTAGCAATCTCTGATTGGCCATCTGTCCGAGGGTGCCAGGCTGTTGAAGGGTGAAGAGCTATTCCTAGTCTCTTATTCAACTGTGAGGTAATTTTTGATACGAATATACTACCCCTGTCCGAAACAATCGTTTTGGGAGTGCCGTGGAGCTTCCAAACTTCCTTAAGCATCAAATCAGCCAAAGCCTCCGCGCCGTCTGTCTCTTTGCATGGTAAAAAGTGAGCCATTTTCGTCAGGCGGTCAATAACAGTGAGAATACTATCCTTGCCGTTTGATATAGGCAACCCTGTGATCAAATCGTAACTGATGTCGGTCCAGGGTCCGGCTGGGATAGGTAATGGTTCTAAAGCTCCAAAGGGTTTCATCAGTGAAGGCTTGATACGTTGACAAGATGTACAGCCATCGACGTAGCGGTTGACATAAGCCTTCTGTCCCGTCCAAACGTAGTTACGTCTCACCGAACTGAGGGTCTTGGCTCTGCCTGGATGTCCCGCTAGCTTGCTGTCGTGGTACGTCTTGAGGATGCCCGAACGCAGTTCCTCATTGGAGGGCACTACTGCTTTACCTCTATGGTACAGTACCCCGTCGACCACTTCGTATTCGCCCACTGCTCCTTTGAGTTTTGAGGATATTGGGCTGGTAACGGCGGACATCAGTTCAGTCAATTCATGATCTTGAGGCGTGAGTTCCCTAATTTTATCAACTATGTGTGTATCCGACCATTGTAGATCGCATACCTCTGTGGCATCGTCAGAACTGTCAATAGCCTCTACACCTAGAACATCCAATTCAAACCACTTAGTTGCGTCTGAGTGCTCAACCTCTATGTCCTCCTGAAACTGCGCTTCGAATGAGTCGAGTTCAGCAAACGTGTCGTTAGTAATGTTCGATGGTCGTAACAGTTGCCCAAAGGTTAGCTTCTCCTCTGATGATGGGGCCAAGTCGGGTCGTCGTGATAGGGCGTCAGGCTGAGTTGAATGTCGGCCGGGTCGAAATTTAATGACAAAGTCAAAACATGCCAAAGTTTCGGCCCATCTGGCTTGTCTTCGAGTAAGCTGCTTCGTGGTCATGAAGTTTTCTAGGTTCTTGTGGTCGGTGTACACGGTGACATCAAGACGGTGAGGGTTGCCCTCCAAGTACTGCCTCCATTCCTTGAAAGATGCGACCAAGGCAAGTAACTCCTTATCGAAAATCTCGTAATTCCTCTCAGCAGGTATTAGAGACCGTGATAGATATGCGACAGGGTGAACTTCGCCGTCCTTTGTACTTCGTTGCGATAGAACTGCACCCAGTGCGAAATCTGAGCAGTCGCACTCCAATATAAACGGCTGATAGGGGTCAGCTATCTTCAGAACTGGTGCGGTTGTGAACGCCGTCTTGAGCTCGTCAAAGGCTGCCTGTCTTTCCGGAGTCCATGTAAAGGGAGTATCCTTTCGTGTAAGATCGTGGAGGGGTCTGGCTTTCTTGGAAAATTGATCAATGAATCGTCGGTAAAAATTAGAGAACCCAATGAATCGAAGGACATCGGAAGTTGTCTTTGGTGCTGGCCAGTCTGTTACAGCTTGAACCTTAGCGGGGTCCATCTGAATTCTGTTCTTTGAGATTACGAGTCCTAAGTAGCTCACTTCCGACTTGGAAAATTCGCACTTTTCGGGTTTAAGCCACAGCGATTGACCGTCGAGGATTTGTAGGATTTCTTCGACCGCGTCCTCATGATTAGTATCACTCTTGGAATAGACCATGATGTCGTCCAAAAATGCCGCGGCATCTTTTCCGATACGTCCCAGTAGAATGTCCTGTATAAAATACTGAAAGCATCCCGGTGCGCCAGTCGGCCCAAAGGGCATTGTTAACGGTGCAAACTGGCCATTCTTGCATATGAAGGCCAATTTGTCTTCGTCGCCTTCCGCCACACGGATATTACCATACGCGTTTCGTAAGTCCAACTTGGTGTACCTTTCTGCGTCTAAGAGGCTGTCAATGAGGTCCATTGTCAACGGCAACGGGTACTTGTTCTTGACGGTGAGTGCGTTAAGGCGTCGGTAGTCAAAGCAAGGCCGTAAATTGCCGTCTTTTTTCCCGGTAAACAGAACTGGGGCCGCCCATGGGGATGTCGTACGTCGTATCGTGCCGTTGGCCAATCCTTCATTGATCATTGTATCCAGTGCTTCATTCTCTGCTGGGGATAGGGGTATGATTCTTCCAGCTTGAGGTGTCGCGCCTGGTACTAGATCCACTCTGAAGTCATACTTCCGTCTCGGAGGGAGGGTCTGAGATGTCGATTTCCGGAACATGTTGATGTATTTGTGATACCTTGTAGGGACCAGTTCCTCGACCGTCTTCTTAGGTTGGTTGCTTGCCTCTTTCACCGCTATTTTGGCTGCCGTCGACCAAGATGTTTTTGCCGCGCATAGATCTGGATCAGGGAATTCTAGGAAGGGCACACGCTTGCCAGCTGTTTCAAGGATGTCATTGGTGATAGAAGTAGCAAACTCACATTGCGGGGGTACTAGTGTGTCATAGACACGCACCCCCTCTTCACTTTTCCTAGCGTCCCTTGTGGCCTCATCCTGGGTTTCCAAGGGTGTTTTCAGATTGGAAGAGACTGTTTCTTCAGTCGCAATGTGGTCCTGAGTCGTGTTCGTGTCTTGTTCTTGCAGTAGTATTGAGTTTGTAACCTGTTCTATGGGACAATAAAGCTTGCCAGCTGTCTCAGGATAGTTTTGGAGAGTAGCAATACCGGACTCACATCGCGGGGGTATCAGCGTGTCGTAGACACATACCCCCTCGTCACATTGCCTAGCGTCCCTTGTGGGCTCCTCCAAGGGTGTTGTCGGTCGTGACGAAACTGCATCAGCAGCCGCGATGTTGATTGGTCCATCTGTCGAGTGAAATACGCCGTGTTGCCAATCAATTTGGTGGCCGTGCTTCTTGAACCAAGGCATGCCAAGAAGTGCGTCGTAAGAGTCTTTAAGTTGGGTGACAATGAATGTCGTGGGTGTGGTGTCCGAGTCGATGTTCAAGTGAGCTTCTTCGTGAAGGGTCCTTACTTGTCCATCAAACGCGCTAACGGAACACGGGTTGGTCAAAGGAATCGTGGGGAGGTTATGGTCTTGAAGGAACTTCCCGCTGATCGCTTCATGAGTAGCTCCACAGTCGAGAAGACAGAGGGCAAGAGGTCTAGATGTGGCACAACGATGAGGGTGGGACAAGGGTAGTGAAAGAAAAAATCTCGGGTCGTTTGCATTGCGTTTCATACATTTAACAGCCCCTATACCCACTACATCATCTCGAACGCCCGGGAGAGGCACATCCATCAATCCCGAGCCTCGCCATTTTTTGATTCATCTGCTCTTCCTTTTCCATTCTTCAGCTCAGCTATAACAGCCTCTAATTCAGCAATTCTGTGACCTCCTCCTCCTCCACTTCTAACCCAATTTCCCTTTTCATCTTTTCTCCCACAGTCAGCAGCACGGTGTCTCCCTTTCCCGCATTTGAAACATAACCCCCTCTCCGTTCTCCTCAGCATCTCCTCTCTCGAAACACCTGTTCTAGAGTATTCGACTCGTGCACTTGAAAGGTCCATGGCGTCTGGGTCTCTTGCACCGGTTGGGGCGACAGAACGAGAAGTTGATTGGCGTTGTAGTCCAGGGTGTAGTTCGTTGTCCACGGCTAAAGCATACGCGGTGATAGCAGATAATGATTCAAAAGATTTTAATATCATGTTGACCCTAATTTCTTGTTTAAGTCCAATTCGATAGTGACTGATGTGTTCTGCTTCACCCCATCCCGTGCGAGCCGCTAATGACATGAATTTAGATGTATAATCCGCTACTGAACCAGTTTGATGTAAACTTCGAAGATCTCGTTGGGCTCTATTCTGGCGATCGGAGTCAAAGAAGGTCGCCTCAAATGCGGCACCGAAGGCTTTGAACGTTAATTCTTCCTCGTCGTTTGGGTGAAGAAGTTGCTTAAAGATAGGTGCTGCCCATTGGTTTGCCTCGCCGGTTAAGTAAGAAAGGGTAAAGATGATTTTCGCCTTATCGTCTGGGAAGAGGTTGGCGTTGGCTAAGAGGTACAATCCGACTTGGTTGACAAACGCTTCGGCCTTGTCGCCCTTGGAGCCGTCGAACTTGTCGGGCGTACCCACCTTTGGGCCTCGGGACGGTCCCAAAAGTTGCTTGACGTCCGCTGCTGTGATGGGTTCAGCGGAAGGTGGCTGCATGGGGCTTTGTGCGGTTTGCTGCGCTGCAGGAGCTGGTGGCGTCTGTTGTTGAGCTTGGGATTGATTACCCGCATTGATCTGTTGTACGAGATTATTAAGCTGATTTTGAGTTTCCTGACGTAACGCTGATTCTTTCTCTAGTTGCTCTTGTGCGATTCTGCGTTGTTCTGATTCTTCATCCAGCCTCGTGCTTAACTTAGTGAGTTGGTCTAAGATCGAAGCCAGGCTAGTGGTGATTGAATTAGGATCCATAGTGCTCGTGGGGTTTGGATCGTCTTGGTTCGGTACTGTAGCGTATGAGGATGAGGAGTGTTCCGAACCTTGTTCGTCTGGGGCTGTAAACTTCGCCGTTGTTCGATTGCAACGGTGTCGACCTTCTTTCTAAGTTTCTAATTAGTGAAAATAAAGTTTTAATCTGATGATCTTCTTCTGTTTGTTTTTTTTTTTTTTTTTTTTTTTTTTGATTCAAAATTCTAATTTTATAGTTCCGATCTGATGATTCAATACGTAATGCGTTTTGCGAATTCGTGTCGACTGCGTTGAAGTATAGATACTGCAATATGTTATGATCCAAGGTACGCAGTGAACACTGATAAGATTCCTATAGCTAACTAACTAGATTGCAGTATGAGGAGAGAAGCTACAAGCGTGGAAGGAACAAAGTAAAACTCCCGCTCCGTGCTCCTCACTACAAGCATAATCCGGTACTAGTATATTACGGATTATTACAAGTTGTATCTTTGCAACTATGGATCCAGGAATTCTCTGAGGAAAAAGCAGATCTCATTTTTATTTGAATTCTTAATCTCTCCAGATCCTTAATCTTTTCATTATGGATGGGCTTTGTCCAGAACCATAAGCAGCAAACCTCTGCTGGATTGAATACATACCTTACAAACTTGAACCTTTCACCCAGATATCTCAGGAGTGATTCTATGTAGCTTTATCCAAAAAATGTTTTATAATACTCAGGCGGAGATGGTCACATTTGGAGAGAGCCAAATGCAGTGCCCCCAATGGCTCTTGCCTTTGGTTGTGCTGACATCCACTCAGATTGAACAAATGTTAACTTGCAGTAGATGATCATATGGCAGAGATTTTATTGATGTGATCACCTGGTAAATCCAGCATCAAATGATTGGAAACAAAGCTCAACATGTAGCATGAAGTAAATCCAAGTAGCCTAGCCAATGCTTCTGCATATGACTTGACTATTTGATCCCCCTAGGATGTGTGTTGCCCTAGGGAATACTTTACCTATGTGTTGTTGGATGATAAGAATAAAGTTGTTCTTCACGTTGTTATTTCTCTCAGTGTGGTGTAGTGTGATCTTTCTTTTCTGTTGTTGCTCATCTCAAATATTTATTATTTCATTCTCTCTTATTTGATATGTTTGCACGGTTACAGTTTTCTTTATTCCAGCCTATGTTTCTCTTAACTCTTAGCTGTATGTTTGTTCTTCCTATAAAGAGCTTTCCATTAGTCTGTGGAGTTTTGATCTTCATCTTTTTCAAACTCCTCATCTTTATACACTACAAGCAAAACTTAACTTACGACATATTTTGCTTTTGTGTGAATGGCTCATAGGTAAGCTATTTAGTTCTCTTTGTCGTGTTATTCTTTTTCTCTTTATTATCTTACTATTTGTACATGTTGTTGCTGTTTGTTATGTTGCGTAATAAACATCTCTTTCAAACTCCTCATCTTTATACACTACAAGCAAAACTTAACTTGCAACATATTTTGCTTTTGTGTGAATGAATCATACATGTCTGTGTAGGGTTTGCTTGTTGACGCACACCAACAGGCACCGACTCCCTTTGAGGAAGACAGGGAAGTTGTGCACGCTTGTTGACGAGCAAACACTACCTGGACACAGTGTATAGTGTTGAACAAAGCTGGCTCAGCATCAGCAACGCAGCCACGATACTGTACTTGGTAAAGTACCTGCAATACTAGTACAGTACCTAGGTTTAAGATACTGGGAAAAGTGGTACTCAGTACCGTACCTGAAATTAGGTACTGTACTGAGTACAGTACCTAAGATCAAGGTACTGTAAATTTCCTCCTCCAGTACAGTACTGTCCACCATTGGAAGGTACTGTACGGTACCAGTATCCTGGGGTCACACATAGGTACAGTACTATACTGTACCTTGCGTAAGTACTATACAGTATTGCACGGTACCTGCAGAAGTACCTGCAAGTTTGAGAGGAAAACAGCAATGTTTACAGGTAAAATATATGTATTACTGAAGGAAAGTAGAAAAAAGAAACAACCAGACAAGAGACATATTATTCAAGATGAATATAATGAATTAAAGCAAAAAATCACAATATAAATTGATACATCAAAAAGGGATGGAATTGGTGAGGACAGTGTACTGGACTACTGAGAATAAACCAAGGAAAGATGGAGAGGGGGTTGAAGCAGGTACTTAGCGGTACTTTACCGGGTATAGTACCTAAAACCTGGATACTGGCAATCCCAGTACCGTTATCGTACCTCAATGTGAGGTACTGTACCCAGTACAGTACCTCAAAAAAATACTGGATTTCCAGGCCAGTAGTCAAGTACCGTTCTATCAGGTACTGTACTCCTAGGTACTGTACTGGCAAAAACAGGTACTGTACTGTACTATACCGGTACTAGTACAGTATTGTGGCTGTGTTGGCATCAGTGCAGAATGTCTGCAGAAGCTGAGTCTCTTCATAATCACCATTAAATACTACTGAGTTTAATTGTTCCATAGCCCAAACATAGTGATCTGAAAATCCCACTGGCAA
>NW_006769074.1:7998-8629 GCF_000204055.1 Melampsora larici-populina 98AG31 | reverse complement strand
GTTAACCAAGATCTCTCGATCTGACTCGGTTCCAAAATCTCTTTCTGTTTGATCAAACTTCTAATGTACATACACCTACTCGAAGTTTTTGTTTCAGTCTCCTTTTGAAATTGAGAGCGTAAGTCTTCACCAAGATTGTTCACTTTCAAGATCAATCCAGATACCTCATATTGTGACTCACTTGCTCAAGAAGATAGAAGATGCTGGTATGAGCAAACAAGAACTTTCAGCAATCTAACTTGATTGCTCAACTTCCTGCTTGATAACTATTGACTGTGGTGTGCTTTTTCTAAGTTTCTTACAGATTTTGATGCTGATAAGCAGCTTTCTAATCCTTTTCTGATTGGTGGACTGATGATTATGATCGAGCAATCGACAGACGCGAATCATGATCATGAGAGCCGATTGCTTTCTCCCAATCGGCGCAAAGTTTACAGGCCCTGAAGTGGCCATGCGGCGCCTTCAGGACATGGCGAGGGCATGGCCTGCGCCCTGGCCCTCGACCTGCCCGAGAGCATGGCGCCACGTGGCTTCGTGGCTTCGGGTGTGAGCGTGATCTGTACCAAACAGTTCTTTATATATGTACCGACAGTTCCTTATATATGTCCATCTTGTATTGTGGCTCTACTTG
>NW_006769074.1:0-7898 GCF_000204055.1 Melampsora larici-populina 98AG31 | reverse complement strand
GACGCAAAAAATCCCAGACAACTGAAGATGGAAAAAAGTGCATTCTACTTCTGACCCAATTGTGACAATGTTGAAACTCGATCATGGTCTTTGACCGAAATAGCAGTCCTGAAATGCACGCAGGTGTGTTTTATTCGACCCCACATCGCCAAACTAGCTTAACAACAAGCCCACTGTGCCAGGTGATTTTTCTCGGACTCGTCCGCCCCTGGCACAGGGGGCTTGCGTATTAAACGTCAATCGTGGCGTGACTAATAGCCACCTTTTGGTGGGCGTTTTTTCACTTTGCATTTACACCACGAGCCACAAATGTGATTTCTTCAAAAAATCAATCAGATGAGCTCTATCGAGTTCTGAAGGAAATGGCCTCTTCAGAATCTCGACAGAGCTCATGATCGTGTTGATTCATTGAAGCTGCATATTTCTAGATTTGAAATTTCAAACCCTAAGATCGTTATGTACAACCTCAGAAAGCCTGAAGAGATTTTATACTAAGGGATGAACAATTTGCTTTTGATCTTCGCAAATCGACGTTGGTAGCTAGCGGTAGCTATCGGTGGCTTATGTGATCATCGGGTGTACATCAGATCAGAGAGCGAAAAAGATATAAAGGGTCTTCAGAGACGAGATATCAGTAATGCAATCAATGAAATCGATCAAACATGATCACTTGCCTCTTGTTGTTTGTTTTGAGACGAGTAGATCAGTCCTCATCTTCCTAACATACTTTTTGTTATCAATCAACATTTCGAAATCTATTACTTTTGTCGTTGAAAGAATTGATGTTGCGTGGTCTTGAGAATGGTGATCGAAGAAGAGCCTAATCGCACAACTGGACGAACAGAGTCAAAAAAAACGTCTGTACTCGAAGGTCTCTGCGTAAGATTGAGAGAAGACCATGGCCTATCAGCCAAGCAGTTCTTTCAGAACTTCATGGCTTCAAAGGAAGAGTCGATCATCATACGAAGAAAACAATGGATCTCACCAACTGGGTGGAAATCGACACGAGGACTACTTGACTCGATCAAACAATTAGTAGATGACGAAAATACCGCGGAAGCTAGACATGACTGGCAAGAGTGGGTTCTACAACAGGTATGGCTCACATTTATTTGCTGAACTTCAGATTTCCAAGAACTGACAGAATGTATTCCTCATAAACAATCCCTCAGGCTATCGAGATTGTTAATACACAAAAAACTCCTCGTCGGAACACTGCTACAAAAAAAAGTGCATATGTGAATGCAACAAAACTCGAAGACACTTTCTTTAACGGAAGCGAAGAGAACAGACGCAATGCAATGCTAAAGGACAGCATGAATTTCATGTGGAGGTTGATAGAAGCAAAATTAGAATATAGTCATCATGATCAGCTTTCTAAAGACTTCGATACAGATGAAGCAGACCCTGAAGATTCCTCTTCTGATTTCGAAGGAGAATTCGAGAATGAATTGGACGATCCTGACAAAGATCCGACTGAGCACGTTGAAGGGAGGATGTATGTAAGATCAAAGGACAAGAGAGTTAATTTGAGAAATCGTCTACAGGCAGTAAGTTGCAGTCGATCTCTTTTTTGAAAGATACCTTTACAAGCTTAGTTGAAACTGATACTTTTGTTGTTTGATTCAAACACAGATCAACGCCACATTGATGGGAATGCTTGCCTTTGCTTGCAATCGCCGATGTAATAGTCTCCAAGTCGAGAACTCGCTTACCTTCTTAGCATGTGGTGTCACCGAGAGAATCAATAGTTACCTGAACTATATCGGATTAACCTGTTCCCGGTCAACTGCGATGAACGGTCTAGCAAGTTTAGGAAAACAGGCAGTAAAAAAGATTCGAGTAGTGATGTCAAAGAAATTGGTCTTATCGCCTGTGATTGTTCTAGATAACATTGACATTCAGGAGCGTATCCACCACGAAAGAATTGATCAGCAGACTCAGATGTATCATGGTTCTTGGGGTTACATCCATCAATTAAACCCCAAACTACTCAAGGATCTAGACACCGGAGCATTCAGCAAAGACAACATTCGACATATCTTACAGATGACTGCACGAAAAAAAATAGACTTGGGCCTCTTGATGCCGACTGAAGATGAACAAAGTCGGTGGATTCTAACTCTCAAGAATCAGATTGCCTCTGTCTTTCTCCGCTATGTCAAAAATAAAAGGAATGTTTCAAACTCGAATTTCTTGAACGTGGCGCCACTTGATCAAATTAAATGTCAAGTTCCAAATATCCTGATGCTCAGAATGATGGATTCAACTGATAATGGATCTGATGGAGTTGGTCAGCTGTGGCAGGAAGTGATTGGCCAATCCGGTTTGACCAAAGAAGAATTTTCAAACCGAACTCACATTTTGGAGGGTGATCTTGGTACTTGCCTCAACTTTGATGGACTACGAAATCAGCGTGAAGCAACAAAGATCGCAGATGAGAATTTAGAGAATATCTTACTTCTTCCAGGTGCTGGACATACAATTTGGAATATTGCTCAAGCCATTCTTCTCCATCATTGGGGAGACCCATCCGACATGAATGATTTTGGCGCATGGCAGACTGTTGTTGCCCTTTCAGGAAAAAAAGCACCTCCAACAGCAAAGAAAGATTTCACATCAATGCTTCGATGGATCGAGAAAATTCATGAAGCCACAATAACCTATGCACTTCTGTAAAGATTTTTTTTTTTGGTAGAACAAAACGATTTGAAACTGACACCTTTGAAAATACACAGTGAAATCCTTGGCAAGACTGAACTAGATCTTGAAGAAAGGTTTGATACAAATGCTGTTGAATTTGACAAAGTTATTGATAAAACATTTGAAATCATCTTTTCAACATCAGCGCTTCCTGCAGCCCAAAAGGATCAAGACCAGCGTAAATGCCAGCTTTTGCTGAGGTTACGAGACTTTGCGACTGTTGTCGAAGCAAAGCGAGCAATGTCTGCGGGAGATATCGGCCGTCTCATGCTTATGTGGAAGAGATGGAGTGTGATGATTCAAGGAATGAATGGTCTCACTCATTACTCAACCTATCTTCCACGAGTGGTTGTTCTCTTAACCAAAACACTCCCACAGCCAATGGCTCATGTCATTTTACATTCAATGTTAATTGCTCCAAGCGGACGACAAAATCACTTTGTGGCCAAGGATTTTTTCCTTGAAGTTCAAAACTATTGGATAAAGTATTTCTACAATAGATCGGTGAGTTATTCTCTTTGATATACTATTAAAGTGGATGTTGATCTATATAGTGGTTTTGAATTCACATAGGGGAGTGGGACAGAAATTTCTCGCTTGAGGGATACATTTTCAATATGTGTACCCCATGTGAGTAATTTGTGAGCTATATCATGGTCTGATTTGATGATCCTGACTCATCTGCTTTTCAGCTCCGGAAGCTCCTTCATACACTCAAGGGGCGCTCAGGGTTAAATGACACATACCAGTCATCAAAGACATTGCTCACACTCAATACAGTTCAGAACTTTGTTGGCTTTGCTCGAGATAACAACTTAATTAGCTGTCAAGCCGGATCAACAATAAGAAGTGGTCTGATTCCTGATATCTATCTCCTCGGAACAGTCAAACTGTCTCAAGATTCTCTGAGCGGGACAAATGACTGATTTCATTGGCCCTTTCGAGGGATCTACAATTCCGAAGTCACATCAAATGTGGAAGAAGAGTCAGATCCATACGAGTTTCAAATTGATCCTGAGCTGCGTGATTGGGAGGCAGGAGAATAAACAGGCAAGTCTCACCTTTGATACTCCAGCTCTTTTGCCTCACGATCATTTTCTTGAACACCTTCTCGTAGCCATTGCATCATCCTCTGATTCCGAAATTTGACTTTTTCTTTTTCAATATCATCTTGGGCGCGCTTATGCCTCTTTGATTCCGCTTGTTCATGCTTTCTTCTCCTCTCATCAATCTTCTCCTGTGATTTTCGCGCTTTCTCATCGGCTTTCTTTTTTTGATCCGAGGAATTTTCCAGTTGCTTCATTTTCCGATCAGCATCTTGTTTTTCTAGCCTTTCAATTGTAATTTGATTGTTGAGGTCAGAAATCTGTTTCTCCTCTTTGATTCGTTTGTAGTGTTGCTCGCCACAAAAGTCGGATTTCCAATCCAAGATTGTTTTAAGTAGGTGTTTTATGCTTCCCAACAAAGCATCACCACCGATAACTTCACTTAAGTCCTCTTCAGTATTGATTGATTCAATGTGATCAATTATTTTGTTAAGATGAATTTCTCCAAAAAGGACAGACGGCGGAAACGGAGCCTGATCCTTGTAGATCGATCCAAAGTGATCTGAGAACACTTGCGTTAGCTCGTGTATCAGGTCAAGGAAGTCGATGTCTTCAGTCTCTCTAGATTGATTGACTTTCTTTCGCTTGTTTACAATAGTACCACTTTTCTCTGCTGCTTTCATCCCAGCTGGACTATAGTCGGCATCGGGGTCAAGTGATCGTGGGTCTTTTAAACCCTCTTCGAAGTTGGATGATGTAAACAAGTGGAGGTTCCGGACTAGGATTTCACACTCCTCTGGCTCACAAATTTCGCAGTGACAAGGTGGAAAGCCTTGATCTTTTTGACGCTGAGCTTCATTTCGAACAGAATCATGATCGGGATACATTGGAATAAATCCTGTTCTATGTACACAACAACCAAAGTGAGATTTAGGATTGACCAAAGATGAAAAAGCTAGAGTATCAACCTACGTGTTTGCAAGCACCAAAGCAATCCTCACACAGACTTTTGAACCTTCAACGCATCCATTCTCTGGTCATCTGTTTGTGAAGTCATGTCTTTGAAGTCATCTATCGAATTTAAACCTTCTTTTCGAGTCTCTTCAAGGTAGATCACAGCAAGCCCAGGCCTCTTGTTCCTTCCGACTCGACCAACCACTTGTGTAACTTCAGAAAGACCAGCTCGGCCGAGCTGAACAACAATCCTTGCATGAGTCCAATTTTGTCCAAGACCAAGAGCACTTGTACATGACATTATCGGAAATTTACGATCTGTATAATCCTGAATACGATTAAGCTTTGTTTGATCTCCCGAACAAGAATGATAACGTTGACCAAAGGTGCTATCCGGATTGGACTCGTCACCTTTAGTATCTCGAGATCTGTTCATTGCTCTGAGAGAATGCATAGTGCCGTTGCGAGAGCCTGAGTAGACAAGGGTTGGGACAACCTCGCTGTCGGGTATGTCGACTCTCTTGGAGAAATGTTTGTTGAGAAAGTCGAGAGATCCCATTGCTGCTACTCCAACTCTCAGAATTTGGATTTCCGGCCGACACAACTCGCCTTTCAAAACTGTTATGTCTTCGCGTTTGATACTGAGATTATTGATAATGGCATCAAAGTGTGGTGCTGGACAGGTAGCTGACATTAACAAGAGTGGTACATGTTGAGTTGCCATAAGTTGTAAGCAGAGCTTTCCCCACAAAGGTCGAAATTTGCCACCATCCTGCTCTTTTTTGACGACACTCATATGCTTCGCCTGACCACTTTCAACCAAACCCCATTCGTAGATCATGTGGGCTTCATCAACGACTTTCAAAATCAGCCGTCTCCGAAACCAGATGCTATTATAGATTCTCAGCCAGGTACGATTCGTAAGAAAAATTTCCGGGCTCTGATTTTTCAACATAATACAACACCAATCAGTTTAAAAAATATTGTACAAAACTGTGATGGTTATCATGAAGCATCAAAGAAATGCAACGTACCAGATAGATGAAGGAATACACACCCTTTTCAATATCGTGTGCCACCTCCGAAGTAAAGTTCAAGGCAGTTAAATTTACTGCCTTCAAGCCATCCTTCCTCTTTTCCAAAACTTGATTGTCTCCCAAGGCATCGAGTGGGTTGAGGATGAGTACAATGCCAAGTGACTTCACACTGAATAGCGATCTAAAAACCTCAGCAATACATGTCTTTCCGTATCCAGTACCAGCAATCAAAAATACGATTTCCTTTCTAGCCGCAGCCAGAACCGCCTTGTTTTGCAATTCTCAAGCGTCCTGATTATACTTCTTCAGGAATTTCAATCCAATATAAGAAGCGAGTTCTTGATTTGATTTGCTTGAGATTGCCTTATTAAGGATAACAGGTGGTAGATCGCCCGTCACGGACGAAAGCTTTTCAGACACATCCGAAGGTCGAGCTGGCGATGACTTTGATGGATCCATATGAGAATATAAACAGGAGTCGATCGGATTTCATCAACGGTTGAAATCGGTAAATTCTTTCTGAAGATGATTTCCTTTCTCGAGATTCGTTTCTTTTCTCAGAACTCGTTTCTTTTCATCGCTGCATGGGTCGCTACCGAGGCAAGTTTCTGACATGCCCTCGGTTGAATCTGAGCTTTCAATCAACTCTCTGTAATGTCTCTGAACAAAATTGTTACTCGTTTCCCATCTGGATTCTTGCGAGATGGCACAATTCGATTCTTTTTTTTTTCTAATGGAAGTTATGTACAAGATCAAGAGCTAACACGAGCCAGTTTCAGAAATGAGACCATCGTGATAATGAATGGGATGGGATGGATCATAGCCCAATGTGACCCAAATTTGGCTTTTGGGGCCTATTGGTCACACCAGGGATGTCGTTTAATGTGCAAGTCCCTCGTGCCTCGGCTTCGGGTTACCGTGAGCTTTTGCACGATTGGACTTGGGTTAAGTTAGATCGCCAAATGCTGTTGAGGTCGATCAAGTGGCTTGAATGATGGTGTGTGTGTGAATTGGCGGTAATTGTGCTTTCCTACAGCAAGGAGTGACGGCCTCAAGACGTCGAAACCTAGTCACACCGTTTGGACGAGCAATAATTTCCCACAGCCAGATCTTTGAGTGCCAACTTGCCAAGCCTATTGTGATCAAGAGAGATGACCAGGGTTTGAGTTGTTTTGGTTTCGAACAAATCAAACGAATCGATCCTATCCATGCCTTTCAAGCAGTTCTCAACAAACTTGACTATGTATGTTTGGACGATCGGAGGACACATCCATCCTTTCCTGAAATTGATCGGTCCGAGGTTAGTGAACTCGTAATTAGCTGATCATTCCCAAATCAAAAAGTCCAAACATTGCAGTTTAGTACCCCAATGATCGTATCGATTATGAGGACCTCAAGAGGGAGCCTCCGAGCCGCATTGGCTATCGAAAACTTCCTCTCTATCAGCTGAGATTATTCGCCATTCTGTCCTGTACCACAATATCCGAATTTATTGATAATCAGTAGAAGCTCAATCGTCTTACGACCTGGAAGTTGGATAACAACGCACTCGAATTTCTATCTCATCGTGTCAACTGAGCGTCTTGAGCTATTTCAATTTTCGTCATGAAATCTGCTCATTGGAGGGACAATACAAAGGCAAGTCGGTACCCACCTTGTTCTTCGGCTGTTCGACAATCAGTCGGAGATGGATTTCAAACGGAGGCTTCAAAAGCCTTTGGTGATTTTTTCCTTCGAGGTCATCTGGAAGAGCCGATGCCCAATAACGCACGAGACTTCTCTGTCTCTGAAGAATTTCAACTCGAATCTGAAGTTTTGATGAGGAGAAAAGAGGAAAAAGCAGCTTTTCGAAAGTTGGATCGCAGGTTAGTTCATATTTTTGCATTCATTCGTTCTTCCCTGGATCATAGCGACGCATTATCACTTCATATGGCTTTCAATCTTGACTTTTGAAGCTAACTTGAATCCTCCATGATAGGATTTTACCACTCTTGTCGCTTTTTACTTTTTGTCTATATCTCGACCCCAAGAACATGTGTAAGTGATTTTCTGCATACACACCGACCAGTTTTGACTCGGCAAAATAATGACATGATAACTGCAATTCTTCCTGTGACGTATCAGTAGACCTGCGGACGCTGGTAAGTAGGTCTAATCA
>NW_006769073.1:8134-9387 GCF_000204055.1 Melampsora larici-populina 98AG31 | reverse complement strand
CTTAAAGCAATGAGAATCCTTGTCAAAGATTAACAAGAAGTGCTGACAAGAAATTATTAGTAATAGCATCTAATGCTCATCTTCAAGTAGCAGATTTAGGAAATGGTCAAATCATATCTACGCATGTATCTGATCCAAAGTCACCAAATCATACCAATGGATCTCACTCTGGCTTGATCCGTTTAATGGCCATCCATCAACAAAAAATTGAAACAACTGGTCAAACTCGTTCACTCTTGATTAGTACTGGTGAAGATAAACTTTTGAATACTTGGGAATTACCTGAATTGCGGCTTTTACAATCTAGGTAAGTTTTAATAATATTGTGCACAAGCTTCAAAATCAACAAGTTGACATCAATTTTGAGTTGTTTTGTAATCAATAGAGCACTATCCAAACGCGCAACTGCTCTCTTGATCTCTCCTAATGGTAAAAATATCGTGATTGGTGACAAGTCTGGAGATATCTACAAGTCAGGTCCTCATACCTTCCCGCACTAAATCACTCGGACGCATGTTGATGATGAAATCCTCACAGTCTTCCGATCGAAGGATCTGAAAATCTAGTCTTTGCATCGGATCCTGACGAAGAACTCAAAGAGAGCACACCAGAAAAAACAACAAAGGATCAGCCCACGAAACCTACAATCGCATTGGCACCTATCGGTGGTCACGTTTCGATCCTTACATCTCTCACGTTCATCCCCATTCAACCTACCCCACTTCTCGTCTCTGCGGATCGCGATGAACATGTCAGACTTTCGCGCTATCCTAATGCCTGGTCTATCGAAAGTTTTCTTCTAGGTCATCAACGTTTTGTAGGCGCACTTCTCTGGGTACCTGATAATAGTGGACAAACTGGAGTTCTTATCAGTGGTGGAGGGGATGATGAAATCTATGTTTGGGATGTTAAAGAAGCTAAATTGAAGCAAAAGATTTTCGTCAAAGGACTTTCAGCTGGGTTAAAAGTTCAGCCTGAAAAAGAAGCATGGTTCATCAAATCGAGAAAAAATCAAAAACGTCAACAGAATAAGGTTGAGAATGGTGAGGCGAAAGTGCCCGTGAAGATTGGCGCTCCATGTGATCCACCAACTGCAGATAAGTCGACAAAACCTACCGAAAACCAGAAAGCCGATGAACCATCGGAAGCTTGCACAGAACAAAAACCTATATCACCAGAGATGTGTATTAACAACATGATCTGCACTAGTGGGGCCAAGGCAGATGATGAGCGATATGTTATTGTATCTTCAG
>NW_006769073.1:0-7342 GCF_000204055.1 Melampsora larici-populina 98AG31 | reverse complement strand
TGTTTGCAAATTTGTTCAAGTCAATCGCACCACGGTCATTAGATGTCCGCCGTTTATAGTCCAGTATCAAAATGGACATAAATATGCCAATGCCAGCAGTAGAACAATTTCAAAGCGGGACGACAAGGTAGCTTGAAAGGGTGTAAGACTCCGAAGAGGGGTCTTCACTGGATTCAAGGCTCGGGAGCAAGGCTCCAAATCTAAACTAAAACCCAACTATGATTCCTAGCACAAATCTAGCTCCAGCCGAAGATTTCGGTCAAGTCAGTTCCTACGCTCTACTGATAACAACTGGAAAGAGAAACAATCTAGAGAAAATAGATGAAAAGAGAAATGATGGCTCACCTAGCTCCAGCCGAAGATTTCGGTGAAGAAAGAGATCTTCGTGGAGCTAGGGCCGTTGACAACTATTGATCAGAACCTGTCTTCAGCCATGATTGCTGTACATCCCTATGTAACACCTTACATCCCTCCCCTTCTAAAAAAAAAACTGAACCAAGCCTAACAAAAAAAGAAAAAAAATTCAATTGGCATAACTCGCCCTCAAATAGTGACCATAACACGTCCTTAGAAAAGAAATTCAATATTTGAGTCCAACCAAAGAAAGAAAAGAGAAAACTAAAAAAGGAAACTGAAAGGAAAAAAAAACTAAGATTGAATTGTGAATCTTGCATCTTGAAGTCTTGATCTTCATTTGTCGTTATCATTTAAATCATTAAGTTCTTGCTGAAATATTGATCTTGATTCTTCGTAATACATCTAATTTCCATTGCGGATACCACTATGCTTGCAACCTTGCTGTTGATCCTATGAAAGAGAGCAGACGTCCCAGGGGTGCTCACACAAGTGGCCGAGGTAATGTTTTTTACACAATTTTTTTTGACGTAGTACGTCCGGCGGTGCATACAGTTTGGGAGGAACTTACTTTTGGATCCCAGTTCCTTGCTCCTCCTCCCTCCAACGGTAGCGTTTCAGTTTCGATATGTGAAAAACTGGATGTGATTTGTCGTTGTTGTTGAGGCGCAGGCGAAAGTTGCGTCCGTCGTTCAGACACTCGGTGACTTCGTAAGGTCCATCGTATCGGGGTCGTAGTTTTGAAGTTGGTTTCCCTTGCCCTCCTACAATCTGTTGACGGTCCTTACTGTCGATCAACACCCAATCATTGCATTTGAGGACATCACCTGCACTTCTTCGGTTATTATAATGTAATGCTTGCGTGATCCTGCTAGTCCAGAGTTTATCTCGATACTGGGCCCAGGCTCCTTGCCGTTCTTCTATCCATTTCACGACGTCGGTTCCTTTGTCAGATAGTTGTCCAGCTACCGGAAACAGTCGAGGTTTGCGTCCAAACACAAATTCAAATGGTGAAATGCCTGTTGAAACGTTCGTTGCACTATTGATTGCATATTCAACTGCTGGTAAGGCTTCTAGCCACTTCCCGTGTCGGTTTTCGACGAGGTGGCGTAAGATCTGTACAATAGTCTTGTTGGAGATCTCACTCCGACCGTCAGCTTGAGGGTGATAAGCTGTGGTTAGCTTAACGTCAATGTGTAGCAGACCGTTGAGTTCTTGCCAAAACCGTGAGGTCCACGCTTTGTCGCGGTCGCCGATCATGCTTTTGGGAGCACCGAAGATTGCTAGCCATGCGCTGAATAGTCGTTGTGCTGTTCGTTCGGCCGTGTCTGTCTGGCATGCTGGAATAGCGCGCACAAAGCCTGTCAGTCTACAGGTACACGATAGAATCATATCGTAGCCTCTGAATTTAGGGAAGGGTCCGATAAAATCAAGTGAAATATCTTCCATAGGTTGTTTTGGAACTTCTGTCGCCTGAAGTCGACCCGACGGAAGCGTTGTTCTTGCTTTCGATTGTTGGCAGCTGTCGCACGATGCCACAAAGTTTGTAACTTCTTTTGCCATGTCTGGCCAAAAGAATTCATGGCGTAGTTGTGCTAAAGTTTTCAAGCTACCTAGATGACCCAACGCGTTATGCGTTTTGTCAATCAGCCGTTCGCGCAACTTGCTCACTTGAGGTATCAGGAGTCTTCCGTCAACGTAGATCATGTCCTCTCGTCTTTCGGTCCCATCACGTAGCGGTAGGGTTTTGGCGACTCTTAAGCAGAACGGATCACTCTTGTAGCCTTCTCTGATGTCTTTGACTGTTTGATCGTCAAGTGTTGCGCTGATTTGAATTGCTGCCACTTCGTCAATCCTCGACAAGGCGTCTGCGACCGTGTTGCTTTCACCCTTGATGTAATTGAAATCAAGGTCAAATTGTGACAGTGTTTCTAGCCAGCGTGCTTGGCAACGACTGAGATTTCTTTGAGTCAGTAAGTGAGTCAGTGAATGATGATCTGACATTACGTTGATCTTCAATCCCAGTAGCATCAGTTTCCATTTCTGAAGTGCATTAACCACTGCTAACAATTCTTGTTCGTGAACTGGGTAGTTACGCTCAGCTGGTGACATTGTTCTGCTTTCGTACGCAATTGGTGACGCCATATCCCACTTTGCTCCTTGAAATAAAGCTGCACCAAGCCCATGTCCACTCGCATCTGTGAATAGCCAGATAGGGTCATTTGAGTCATAGTCAATTTGCTTCAAAACCGGTAAAGTTGTGATAATTCTTTTGATGTTTTCAAAAGCCTCGTCTTCTTTCTTGCCCCACTGAAATGTTTGGTTCTTGCGTTTCGTGCTTGTCAGAGGTGATAATGTCCCAACGTAATGTGATAAGCCGTCAATAAACTTCTTTAAAAATTGCACCGTGCCTAAAAACTTCAAAAGTTGTTTCTGTGTACTTGGTGTTTTCCACTTGGCAACTTTCTCCACTTTAGCATCGTCTGGGCAAACTCCGTCACTGCTGATTTCATGCCCTAAGAAATTGATACTTGTCCGAAAGAGCTTACTTTTTGCTGGTGAGCAATAAAGTTTAGCTGCTTGCAGTCTTCTCAGAACCTCCCTCACATGAATCTCATGTTCCTCCACTGAATTTGAAAATACCACTACGTCATCAATAAACACTACACAATAATTCCCAATAATATCCCCCAGTGCTTCTTCCACTCGACCTTGATGAGTGGCCGGTCCATTTGTCAATCCCATTGCCATCACCGTCCATTCAAAAAGTCCAAAAGGTGTCTTTACTGCAGTTAAAGGGATGTCCTCCTCTCTCATTCTTGTCTGAAAGAAGGAATTAATTTGATCAATGATGGAGTATATTTTCCCCGTGCTTACTAATCTAACTGCTTCATCAACATTTGGCAGTGGGGCTCTATCTTTTACTGTGTACTTGTTCAAAGTCCGGTAGTCACAAACCCATCGTGGTAAAGCATTGGGGTCCTTTTTTGGTATTATCATAGAAGGTGATGCATATTGACTTGTTGATCTTCGAATACGTCCCGCTTTCAGGTGTTGAGTGACTAGCTTTGACCATGCATTCAAGTACTTGTGGGGATAGTTGTACTGTTTCTCATTAATCACCACATTTGGGTCGGTGAGGACAATTTTATGAGTCACTCGTGAAGAAGCATTCTGCCCTTCAGGCGGAATGAAGTCATCTTCTTCGTCCTCTGCTACTGCAGGTAATTCCTCTGGGAATAAGCTTGAAAACTCTTCTAATACACGCTCCTCTCGTTTTGTCAAGTCACGATTGTTTTGGACGCGCTCCAAGTTTTGAATCACACATGCAACCATTGAATTTGTCATTGCAGTTTCTATCTGTTTCTTCGCTGATTCTTCCAAGAGGACTGTATGACTAGGTACATGTGTTACTGTGCGGTTATGAAGCGAGACATCGAGGTGATACTTTTCCAAAAAGGGAGTACCCAAGATCACGTCGTAAGTGTTTCCCAGTGGCGCAATCTTGAAAAAAGTTGACCCAAATCGTAATTTCGGGTCTGCTGAGCTAACATTAGCAAAGCAAAACTCATTGATCACGAAAGGAGTGGTGTCGGAGGAGATTGCCAGACTCACCTTGATAGGTTTAACGAGTCGCCTCCGAGGAATTTTCGCCTTCTTTGTTGCCAGTTCCGACATGAGATTGGCTTCGGCTGCGGAGTCTATCAAAGCACGCATAGGAGTCCCATTTATCATTAGTCGAAGAATGATGGATTTTGTGCGTTTTGTTTCTTCTACGCACCCGGCCAGTTCCTCCTCCATGTGTGCTATTAGAATCCTGTCGGCCTCTTCATAGCGTTCAATTTCCTTGTCGGAGATATCTGGTGCGTGGTTAATCGAAGCCGCTTCTGAAATAGCTCTGACGGCGACAGTCTGCGCGGGTCGGCCTGCTGGTCTGCTGGTAGGAGCTCCAGCTGGTGGGAGTTGACGATTGGATGACTGCACAGCTTGACTTGTTGATCGACGTGGTGGTCTTGGTCCTGGGTCAAAAACACTCAAAGGTGGTAGCTGGATGTAGGGCCCTTTGATCGGACCCTGACAATTTGCGTTTCCACACTCAGTCCGACAGGCCGAGCAAATTCCCTTGTGTCGTAGGTATTGATGAAAATGCCAGGCGTAGTCAGCATTCTGTTCCGGGTTTCGCGGTCATTCACACCTGCAGGTTTCTTGGTTTGCGCTTGATCGTGCTGGAAATCCGCCTTGACGAGCTGGCGCACTGGTATTGATTCCTCCACGAGCCAATAGATTACTCGATTGAAGTAGTAACCAGATATCTGATGCTTCAGCCATAAATTCGAACCATTTGAAGTTTGACACCTTCAATAACTTCCGATCCGCTACCCATCGTTGAAACACCTCAGGCGCTCCCCAGACAACATATTCAGCCAAGTTCTTGATTGTAATTGAACTCTCGATCTCAACTAATGCATATAAGTCTCTTCCTCGATTGGCGTAGGTTTTGAAGTCTTCGTTTGGTTTGATTTTTAGTTGTCGAATGCATTTTTCGGTGTCGTACCGCCAACCGGTTGGGAGCGTCTCAGTTGCTAGGGCATGCATAATCTCCGCCCACGGTAAGTGCACTAGTTCATTTTCCATCTGTCTCAGCCAATTTCCCGCTCGAGGTTCCACCACAATAGCTCCAAGGATGATTAACCGTTCTTCCACATTGTCTAATCGCTTCAACTTGAAAAATTGTTCTACAAGTCGTCGCCAGTTGAAGAGAGCTGCAGGGTCTTCGACTGGCCCAGTGAATTTGGGGGCGTCGGATAGTTTGATATCACAAGCTCGGACTACTAGATCTTCAGAATCTGTCGGTGCGGTGTGTTGGCGACGATTGGTTGGTACGGTGTTGCCATGAGCAAAGGAAACACGTCGAGGTGTGTCGGCGGTTGCCTCCCCTCCCAAGTGACTCCAAGGAGCTGCCGGGTAAGATGAACGGGGTACGTTGTACTCGGCTTCATATCTGGCATGTTCGTCGTTGAGGTTGGTCGATTCTTCGACGATTGCAGTCAATGGAGCGGCTTCCGTTCGGCCAACCTGAGTTGGGGTTTCGGCAGTAGTCGACGCGGCTTTAGTACCTGCAGGAGTCGGAGTGCCCGGGCTTCGAAATCGCGAGAACCAGTTTGCTGACTGCGTCGCCGTTTGTGAACCTGTGCTTCCCGCTCCTGCGGTGTTCGTGGGTTGCTGTGAGGACATCATGCGAGACATAGAAGCTTCCAATGCCTGAATCCGGTCTCTATCAGATTTAAGCGACGAGATTTCCGCTTGAAGGCGTTCGATCAAGGCATCTTTATCTGAGTCATCCTGACCGTCGCGGTCTTTGCCTTTGAGGTTTGATGAGCCCTCCATCACGCCTTGTGGAGTAAATATAAAACTACCGGGCGGTCTAGGGGTTGGGTCGGAAAGTCTTGAGTTAAAAAATTCTCGTACGATTCTGCTGTCTGGGGTAATTGCTGGTTCAAATGGATCAGGAAAAGAGGCAGGTGTCGACGTGGCTATTGGTCTTGGCTTAATGGTGGCTTGTAGGGTAAGGTCGCTGTCAGGTGTGTCAAGGGGGGCTTCTGGCCTCCAGTTAAATCTGGGAGCAGGTGGTGCTACTGGCGAAGTCTCGGTGTCTAGTTGGCGTTGTCTAAGCTGTCTTTGTTGGCGTAGGAAGGATTCCGGGTCGTTGGTAAAATTCGCGGGTAATGCGAATCCCATCAAAAAAAAGTTGATGACTTGTCAATTCCAGATTCTCTCACGGATGTCAGAAGATCGTGAATTTTCAAGGTGTTCGAGGACCGGTTGAAAGTTTGAGAAAAATTCAAAGTTGGTAGTTTAAAAAAGTGTAAGACTCCGAAGAGGGGTCTTCACTGGATTCAAGGCTCGGGAGCAAGGCTCCAAATCTAAACTAAAACCCAACTATGATTCCTAGCACAAATCTAGCTCCAGCCGAAGATTTCGGTCAAGTCAGTTCCTACGCTCTACTGATAACAACTGGAAAGAGAAACAATCTAGAGAAAATAGATGAAAAGAGAAATGATGGCTCACCTAGCTCCAGCCGAAGATTTCGGTGAAGAAAGAGATCTTCGTGGAGCTAGGGCCGTTGACAACTATTGATCAGAACCTGTCTTCAGCCATGATTGCTGTACATCCCTATGTAACACCTTACAAAGGGTTCTAGAAAGTTTGAGTCAATACTATCCATAACTTCGCTCTCATTGTGAGCAAAAGTGAGGTGGGCGATTGCCGTACACGGATAATGGATATCCAGCCTTATCGAGCTACCTGGTTAGGTTAAATCGGATACATACATATCCGCAACCTTCAAGGTGGTATGTATTGCGCATGTTGTATCTTCACACGATGAACTACTCAGTCTACATATTTCGATTGAAGTTATTGGACTAGAACATGGCCTCTCGAGCAACATCACCGTCACCACCAACAGATCAATTGAAAGAAGATACTGAATCTACGATCGAACCAACTCAACGGATTGCATCACCACCTCCAGTTTTACCTAGTATTACCCAGGAAGATGGAGGAAGTGATACCTTTGGATTCGAACTACTTGAGTTAGCAAGAAAACAAGAAACTGAGAATCAAGCATTACTTCACTTCCTCTCAGGATCAACTGAAACTCCTTCGAAACCTGAATTAACAAAACCTGAATCAAAAGAAAAGGCAATCTCAAGTTTCAATGATCATAAAGGATTAAATTCAGAAGCATTATTAGATGATTTAATTCCTTCAAAAGATCCTTGTTATCTTAATATGAAATTAAGAGATTCATCTGTTTTACTTTTACATTCGATCACAGCTGAAAGTGTTTATTCATTTATAATTTCTTTAGCTAAAGATTGTTATGAAATTTATTTTGGTTCGACATCAAACCAAAATACTTTAGAAAAGGATCAAGAAGTAAAAGAAGGAAAGAAGGGATTCGAATTTAATGAAGATGAAAAGA
>NW_006769072.1:0-8618 GCF_000204055.1 Melampsora larici-populina 98AG31 | reverse complement strand
TATTTTACTTTTGCTCTTCTCTCCATATTTTATTATATCAGAAGAATACTCTTACTACGATCAATTCTGAAGTGTTACGAAACTTCAAGATCGAAAGAAAAAGAAAGAACCGATCGGGAAGTGACGATTGGATTTTCAAAAGAAAACCGATCGATTATCGCCATCAAAAAAAGTTCAAGATCGACTGTTTTTTTTTTATCTTTTTTGCACACAAAGAAGACCCTTCAATTGACTTCTCCCTATTGAAACAAATCAAGAACTCCACATTACATTTCTTCAAAGATAAATAAACATGACACGTAGAAAATTAAACCCTCCAACTTCTTTGAATTTAACAAAAACAATCAATTTAAATTATGATCAACTTCATTTTCATTTAGATAAATTTCCTTTGCCCATCTTACCTCCTTTGATTTATCTTTATCAACCTTCATATTTAAAATTTAAAGATTCAAAATTACTTATTAAACATTTACCTAACCTTTAAAACAGAATCCTGGTCTGAGTTTTGACTCCCTTGGGTTTTATTGATGGAGGTGAAAAAGATATCTTGAGGTTATCGAGGCTTGGTTGTTTTTATCTTTTAAGTTTAGTTTCTTGACTCGTGTTATTTGAATTTGTTCTTCTTAATCTTAGTCATGATGATTTCTTTGGTATACATAATGTAGAATGTCTTTTTTATTGATATCTTTCTTGTTTACTTGATTCCAGATGTATTCCTTGTGTCTTTCTTCTTTTGAATGTCAATAAATAAAGTCTTTCATCAACTCAGAGTTTCAATTTATCTTCCAAAGCTATCCTACATAAATCAACCTCCAGTCTATGTGTAAATGTAGATGAAGAAGCCTTTTTGCTTGTAAAGGAATTTATTTCCCCCAAAAATCAGTCAACAGCGCAATTTTGTAAGTTGTCCCGCTTCTTTGTTACCACAAAGCAAAGCTTTGTTATCTAGAAGTAGCATTAGAGCTTGCCATTGGTCGATCCTTTCCTAGACTCGTGCAGAGACAGGGTCAGGTAGAATTGCAGCTAGATGATGATTGCACTTGGGCATTTGGGAACCAAGATAGACGAAAGCTGCGTGGCTACACAATCCAAAGGGTCTTGGTGCAGATGCAAGAGCTCTATGGGGCAGCCACCACTCGATAAGCATAGATAAGATCAAATTAAGATATATTCGAGTCAGAGATAAAAACAGTACTATAATAAAGCGGGAAGAGAGGGATGATACGCTGTTCTCAAGAGATAAGTGAAAATCCCCTTTTACAACCGCTAATGATAAGAGATTTTTGATGGGTAGTAGTAAAGAGATATGATGGGGTAGTGGAAGTTAAGAACAAAAGACAAACAAAGCTAAGCAGTCGACAAGAACTACAGGAGAAGTTGAACCAATTGGCGAGTCGTCAATGCGGATCGAAATGTTAAAGCGTATGAAGACTCACAAAGAAAAAATTCGAGGACAAGCAAGTGTCACTTTTAAGAAAAGGAAAATTGACATCGGAAGATCTATAGGAAAATCAAAAGATGAGTTTCAAATCAGAATAATTCGATGAATGTTAGAAGACGTACTTGAAACAAGGATTGATGACAAACAGGGGATTTAACAATGAAAGACAGTCATCGAAAAGATCTACAAGAGAATCAACTGATGATTTTTCACGATCAAATCACAATACAGAGAGGAAGGAAACTTAGTAGGAGAGGCTTGGATGATCGCAGCAGAGACATTTTTATTTGTTTTTTCAGGAAACAGAAAGTAAAACTAGTTCAGAGGACCGGAATCTTGTGAAAGCGATAAAAACTTGGAGTACATAATTGATGTTTGTCTGGGTGGGATGATAACTTGACGAATAAGCGAAGGTCGTCATTGGCAGGAACAGATCAGGCCGTCCGGTGACAGTTGGTGAGAAGATCGGCTCTAGTGAGACGAGGATCGGGTCAGGCTGAAGCTGCAAGTGAATAGTCGACATTTGGAGAGCAATGAGTATAAAGATTGTTATATAACTCAAGACCGCGTAGATAACGACGAGAACCAATCGGATCAATGATGTTTCCTGCCTCTATGATTTTCGTAGCAGTTGAGGGCATCACAAACTCCATGTACACGCTTGCAAGGTACACCAGACTTAGGAGCACAGTTACCCTGGTTCCAACCAAAACAAGGTTGATCCACTTCAGCGAGATGATACGTAGGACGCTTTTTGTAAGTCTTTTTGCTAGACTTTTTGTAAGGTTTTTTACTGGGCTTGCTAGGCTTCTTGATGGGCTTGTTAGGCTTTTTGATGGGCTCACTAGGCTGGAAGGATGAAGAAGTGGAAGCTTGAGGGGTCCCGTGTCTGGAAGATTCCGTTATAGATGGTCTCTCGTCACGATATGAGATAGGGAGTTCGTGCGTGTAAAGGAATTTATTTTCAAAGCCTTTGAGAGCTCGAGCCTTGTAGTCACCCCAGATTAAATTGGGCTGGCTAGCAAACTCGAGACGGCAGGCTTGGTCGTATCGCTCAATGTTAGACAAGGTGACATCAGTCCTTGTTGACTTCGTGAGGCTGATGATGTGATCGAAATAATTACGAATTGAGGTCAGAGCAGGGTGGAAAGCGGCCATGTAGGCAAATTTGATTGTAGCGATGAGGTCTTGAAAAGCGGAGATGCTTCTAATCTCGAGAGGCGTTTGTTGTGGACAGGAGGTAAAAGTCCAGTTTTTCGCGGCATCAGCGTCCTCGAGACGCCGATTTCGTGAGGTACCGTATATTGCTTGTTCAGCATAGAGCTGACGAAGATCAACATAGGAATACGCGAGAAGAGTTCTAACCAGGGACGGAGGGAAATCGACCGGTTTGTTGTGGGATATGATAAAATTGATACAAGATTCCTTGATATGTTTTCGATAAAAAAGGGCAATCTCGTGAACTTAATCAGGATCAGGAAGTGATCACTTAGGCGCATTACGCGTATAGGACGCGACATGTTCAGATGCGCATTTAGATATGTTTCTCTTCTCACTACGTGACACCTTATTGAGTCCGTTAGGTTCATCTATATAGAACAACTCTCTTACTTCATGTTGTTCTCTTCTCTCTATCGAACTCAAAGCTTTCATTGTGTTACAATCTCCTTTACAGATTGTCCTTTCTTTCGATCAACCAGTGTCTTCCCTCAGTAAGACCCTATCTGATCTTAATCCGCTTCAGGTGTTAGTTATTGTTTTAGTTGTTTGTGTTCTCCTTTGATTAATCGAACTCAAAGCTTTCATTGTGTTACAATCTCCTTTACAGATTGTCCTTTCTTTCGATCAACCAGTGTCTTCCCTCAGTAAGACCCTATCTGATCTTAATCCGCTTCAGGTATTGTCCTTTCTTTCGATCAACCAGTGTCTTCCCTCAGTAAGACCCTATCTGATCTTAATCCGCTTCAGGGAAAGAAAACAGACAAAACTACCTAAAGCTCTTTGGTTATGAGCCCAGCGTTCCACGAAGCTCTTAAAAATTTTTTCGATCAAATCTAAAAATTCTTTCAAATGACCGACTCATCAAACTCAGCACGAGTTCATTTCCCTAAACTTGCGAAAACGAACTACGTCGAATGGGCCGGAGATGTCGTCGCCCACTTGATGACGTGTAACTTAGAAGAGTTCATCAACATGGACTCGCCTCCCGTTCCTCCCGTAAAAGTCGATGGGTCTGATCAATCTATCCAACTTGCAGTCTTCGCCACCAAACAAAAGAAGGCAGCAGGTATCTTGTTCGGATGCATTGATCAGGACAACAGAATTTGTATTGTCGCCAAGGATGCAGTCTCGGATCCCATCAAGATTTGGAAAATTTTGAAAGAACACTTTCAGTCTTCATCTGATGAAAATCAAGCCCGCGCATATCTCAAGTGGACTGATATCATCTTCACTGACCTCGAAACGTACATCACTGACAATCAACATGCTTTAGCCGGTCTCTTAGCTGTTGACGGGATTCAACACATCCATCAAAAATTCATCGGAGAGACCATCGTCAGCAAACTCCTGTCCTCCATGGACATCACCAAGACCTTATTACGAAAAGATCGTCCACTAACCTCCGAAAAGGTTATCAACTATCTCGAAGCTCAGCTTGTATCTATTAAAGATGAAGAACTTCACACCAACACCATTGCACTCGCAGTTCGACAACCACGAGCTTTGCAGCGCACAACCACCCAACGTCCTCTGACGTTCGGTCGACCATCACGGCCTTATTGCTCCAACGGGCGCCACAATCCAGAAGCGAAAGGTCACACTTCCACTCAATGCTTCCAGGTAAACCCCGGTCTTCAACCAGCTCAGACCAGCTCAACTCAGCCCAGAGCATCCGTTACCGTCGCCAGTGACGCTTTCTTCGAGGCCCAAGCCTTCGTTCTAACCACGACTGAACACAAAGGCATCCTCCTAGATAGTGGATGTTCTCATCACATGGTACCTGACAAGGACATGTTCGAAAATTATCAACCAGTCTCGTCAAACGTCACTCTTGCGAACGGGGCAAACATTCGAATCGCAGGAAAAGGAACTATCACCTGCAACCTTGCCGACAGCGAAGTAATTCTTCAAGCCCTACACGTACCAGACTTAGGATGCTCATTGATCAGCATGGGCAGCTTGTTGATGCAAGGCTACACCATCCACAATCACGTCGACGACATTCTGATGACCAAAGTCGGAGTTGGAACCTTCGTTGGACATGTTCGAAATCAGGTCATTGAGCTCGACATCACCATAGGCACGTCAACTCCTATTTCTAATCCTCGAGCCAACATTTCAATCTCTGACTATGATATTCTCCACAGACAGGGAGGTCATCCCGAGTCTCCACGCCTTAAAATGATGTATAAAGTTGGAGCTCCTGACAACTGGAATTGTGAAATTTGCAAGCTGTCAAAAGGTCACCGTCTTCCCTACCCCGGTCACTTTCCTTCTGCCAAACTTCCTCTAGACGTCATCCACAGTGACCTCAGTGGGAAAATTTCTGTCCCTTGTGTTGGTGGTGGATTGTATTACTTTAAACTTACGGATGCATGTACAAATTATAAACATGTTTTTATTATGAAATTAAAATCCGATACTTTCTCCTGTTTCACTCGATACAAAACACTCGTTGAGACACTTCACAATAAAAAGATTGTAAGTCTGGTAAATGACCAGGGCGGAGAATACATGGCTAAGGACTTTCAAGAATTACTCAAGAAAGACGGAACAACACAACATCTGAGTGCTCCGTACACACCCCAACAAAACCCAGTCTCTGAAAGAGGCAATCGTACAACAACTGAGAAGGCACGCACCCTACTTCGACAATCTAACTTGCCCTACAACTTCTGGGCTGAGGCTGTGACAACAGCCGTGTTTCTTGAGAATGTAACTCCAGCCAAGATAACTCAGAACAAGTCAGCGTACGAGTTATGGTTTGGCCGTCCCTTTGATTACTCCAGACTGAAACCGTTTGGTTGTCGAGCTTACGTTCTTATTCCCAAGCAATTCCGACGGAAGTTCGACAACACGTCCTCAAAAGGCATCCTCTTAGGCTATCAGGTGGGAATGAAAAACTACCGGATCAGACTGGACGACGGTCGGATCGTCTATTCTCACGACGTAACGTTTGATTGCACCAATTTTCCAGGAATTGAAGGTGATACTGAACGAGACAACTCTGATCTCGACACTCTCTTCAAAGACGACTACATCATTCCAAACATCTCAATAGACTCACCTCCCTCCACATCCACGCCTGCTAATGTTCAAACTCTGGAAGATACACCCCATGATACTCCTACTCCGTCACAACCATCCTCACCAGTCATCTTACCAGAAACGACTCCATCAGAAATCGAAGATGAAGTTGCTCGAGAAGAAGACGACGATTCGGGCGATGACAATGAAGTAGTCGATAACCTCACGAACCACTTAAAACCAGGTTGGGACTGGCAGTTGAGAGCTGAGGCACCACAGAACATTTCGAGCAACATTGACTCATCAAATATTCTTCCATCAGGTTCACGTCGAAGAGCCGCAGCAGTATCAGTCAAATCCACTCCGACACTTAACAATCCAACACCGAAAACCTACAAACAAGCATTACTATCAAACGACAAAACGGAATGGGATCAAGCCATCACGACTGAACTACTCAACATGACTAGAAGAAAAGTTTGGAGTGTTGTGAATCTACCCAAGGACCGACATGCGATAGGCACCACGTGGGTATTCAAAAAGAAGATGGGTGCTGAAGGGGAGTTGCTAAAGTATAAGGCAAGGCTATGTGCGTTAGGCTTTCTTCAGTACTTTGGTGTGGACTACAATGAGACCTACGCACCAACTGGTCGCCTAGCCACGTTCAGATCTGTCTGCACAATTGCCGCGGAAGAGGACTTGGACGTGATTCAAATGGACGCAGTCGCGGCCTTCTTAAATGGAAGTCCAAAGGAAGTCATTTACATCAGAATTCCTAAGGGTTATAACGTGGACAACGCGACTGCCGACACAGTACTACAGCTCAATCAAGCCTTGTACGGCCTCAAACAAGCACCTAAGGTTTGGTATGATACCTTAAAAGCCTTCTTCGCCACCATAGGTCTCTTCCCATCACCAACAGATCCTAGCCTTTTCATCTCATCTGATCCAACATGGCGATGTCTCGTACATGTACATGTTGATGACATGGTCATTGCGTCAAACAACGTCGAACGTTTCCGATCAGCAATCACTGAAAAGTTTCAAATGGACGAAAACACGGACTTCAAATACATTCTCGGAATGAAGGTCGTCAGGGATTGCCAAACCAAAACTATCACACTTTCACAAGCTCAGTACATTCAGGATCTTCTTGAAGACTACGGCATGGAAGAATGCAAACCGGTAGGTTCACCAATGACGCCAAACATGTATCTCATTCCAGGCACGACTTCAGAACGTGAAGAGTTTCTCAATCTAGGTGTCAGCTATCGACGAGCAGTTGGTAAATTGATGTATCTTAACAATGCTACACAACCTGACCTTTCTTTCGTCGTCTCGCAACTATCCCAACATCTTAACAACCCATCCATTGTACACTGGATAGCTTTCAAACGAGTGCTTCGCTTCCTCAAGGGTACTCAATCACTCAGCTTAGTCTTAGGAGGATCTGGTCTAAATCTCAACGGTTTCGCAGATGCTGACTTCGCTGCATGTCCAGTAACAAGAAGATCCACGGGAGGTTACGTGACACGATTAGGCAACAGCACAGTCAATCGGAATTCGAAAAAGCAAGATTCAGTGGCAACTTCAACGACGGAGGCAGAGTACAGGTCAGCGTACGAAGGGGGACAGGATATAGTATGGGTAAATGAACTTATAGCAGGTATGGGGATCAAACAAGAAAAAGCACCATCTTTCAAACTGGACAACCAAGGAGCAATTGCATTATCGAAAAACCAAAAATTTCAAAGAAGAACGAAACATGTAGACGTGAAATATCATTGGTTAAGAGAAATGGCATTACAGAGCAAACTGAAGATCAATTACATTCCAACAAACGATATGATTGCAGATGTAATGACGAAAGCACTCACACCGGGCAAACATGGTAATTTCTGCACACTGTTAGGCTTACACGATGTTACGAAGATGGGGGGGAATCAGGATCAGGAAGTGATCACTTAGGCGCATTACGCGTATAGGACGCGACATGTTCAGATGCGCATTTAGATATGTTTCTCTTCTCACTACGTGACACCTTATTGAGTCCGTTAGGTTCATCTATATAGAACAACTCTCTTACTTCATGTTGTTCTCTTCTCTCTATCGAACTCAAAGCTTTCATTGTGTTACAATCTCCTTTACAGATTGTCCTTTCTTTCGATCAACCAGTGTCTTCCCTCAGTAAGACCCTATCTGATCTTAATCCGCTTCAGGTGTTAGTTATTGTTTTAGTTGTTTGTGTTCTCCTTTGATTAATCGAACTCAAAGCTTTCATTGTGTTACAATCTCCTTTACAGATTGTCCTTTCTTTCGATCAACCAGTGTCTTCCCTCAGTAAGACCCTATCTGATCTTAATCCGCTTCAGGTATTGTCCTTTCTTTCGATCAACCAGTGTCTTCCCTCAGTAAGACCCTATCTGATCTTAATCCGCTTCAGGGAAAGAAAACAGACAAAACTACCTAAAGCTCTTTAACTTCAATGGCCAGTGGACAGAATCTACCATCAAAAACTTCGGGAATGTACGCGTTGAACGGGTAAACGGGACCTTGTGGGACGCTGACGAGGTAGTTTTGAAAAGGTCTAGGATCGGCATGAACCTGTGAGCGATCAACATCAGGTTCAACGAGTAAGTGATCATTTGAGGGAGGAGATTGACCAGCTCCGATGAATGGTGAGAGGACGTGAGTCCCAAGAGTGAGGAGGTTTTGACCAACAGGATCATCAAGTGATTGATCTCGATGATCAGGAGGAACCATCAGGGCGTCTCTGGGAGTGTTGTTTGGATGACTTTGAATTTGATAGGTTGGAAGTGGTGGAGCTTAAGCATGAGCTCGAATTCTCGCTTCCATGAGATAAACTAACATCCCTCGAGCATTGTTGGGAGCCTCAAGGTCTATGACATGAGTCTGACGACCAGGT
>NW_006769071.1:0-8651 GCF_000204055.1 Melampsora larici-populina 98AG31 | reverse complement strand
AATCACTCATAACCACCCTCAATCACTTGAAATCATCTCAAAAGTGAGTATCATCTTTGCTTATGACGGTGTCGGTTTGAACAAGGAGTTGGGGTAGTCTTTGATCTACATGGTCAAAAAAAGAAGAGAAAATCAAAATCAAAGTCAAAGAAAAAGAAAAAGAAAAAGAAAAAGAAAAAAGGTTATAAGTCAACGTGGAATAGGTGTGCTAGAAAGCTGATAGGACGACTTACGTGTGATCGATGAAGCAATTGGTTTGCCAAGTTCTTGTGAGAACAACTAGTCTGCTTCGTTCAACTAATTGTGATTTTGTGAACTTGTCCAAGTCAAAAGCCATGCTATTGGGAAGGCGAACTTGAACATTGTACCTGCGGCGAACCTCCTCAATTCACAAAGTTCACAAATACATCACTTGAATTCCTTCTGGAGGTGGAGGTGGGGTAGGAAGCCGAGCGTTGAGAGTAATCATTAGTGGCTCTCAAACCTGCCCCAGTTAAAAAAAACCCGGTTGCCCCAGTTGATTTTTACACTGGGTCAACCGGGTACATGTAAATAAAAAACCTTTGTCCAGATTTCAGATGTGCAAGCAGCATACAACAACCAGCCAGATGCCTCCCAAACCCAAAGCCGCAACTTCTCAATCGCCCCACAATTCTTCCCACATACACCCAAACTTACTGGCCAATTCTACTTCACCCTCGCCGAATACCGTTATATCGCCGAACGCAAGTATCTCCACTCTCACACCAACTTCGGCAAACGGAAGTCCAGGCCTTTCGCCCTCTGTATCGATATCAAGTACCGACTTGATTCGTTTAGGTCATGTTTTGACTACAACTGGCCTTTCTGGTACTTTAACCCCAAGTCAGAATCTGTTGGCCCTCCCAAACTCGACCCCGCCATCACTCCTTACCTTGAATTCACCTTCTCTCAATCTTGGTTCTCAAGAAACATCAGCACCATCCTTAAATACCACGATGGACGAAAGGACCTCGTCTTCAGTTCCTGCCAAACGATCAAGAGGAAGACCAAAGAAATCAGAAACACAATCAAAACTGAAAGAAGCTGAAATTGACCTTGACGATAAGACAAGTCAGGCTTCGTGGTTTGAAAAACAAAGTGACGGCTACTCCGACATGGATATCATCGCTCTGTGGTGTTCTGATGAAGCTAACTTCAACCGTTGGCGAAATCGATTCCCCAGCAAGAGAGCAGTGGCTGGAATCATCGCTGCTCACTTGAAAGAGATGAATCATCGGGAGAGACCGGCAAAGGAAGTTGAAAAGAAGGTATGTAGTTGTGATCTTCTACTTTTTAAACATCAGCTGTTGACATAAAGTAACTTACTGTAGGTGCGAATCATCGAGGAGAAATTCAAGGAGGCACAATCAAAATTTGATTCAACTGGTCAAGGTGTTCTAGACCGCGAAGATTGGGTCATACAGCTGGAAGAAATGAATGCGGTTTCGGTTGATCATGATAGTGAGGGAGGAAAATTGATAACACGTAACATTTATCAAACTGGGAAGATACGGAACCGCAAGGGCAATGATGGCGCCAGTCCTATAGGTATGTACATTATTTCTTCTTCAAAGTTCTTCATCAAACTGATCAAAGTTCATCTTTTAAGAGCAAGCTTTGTCAATATGTCCTTGGTATTGCATCCTGGAACCAGTAATGCTCACGCGACCCAACGTAGTACCAGAATCGACTCGCGATTCCTTAGGGAATAGTTCTTTCAGTGATCTAGCCTCGGATTTGAACGTGAATCGTGGTAGGAACTTCGATATTGGTGATGAAAGTTTGAAAGATGAAGAATTAGAAGAATTAGATAATGACAGCTTGGCAGAAGGCCATCAAGATGGCCAAGCGTCACAGTCCTCTCAAAGATCATCCAAAAGTAAGTGTGTTTAATTCGTATTTTCAGATCTTGAATTGACCTATTTTCACTTTAATAGAAGCACGAATGGATTCTAAGAACTCAATCAAGAATAGCCCCCGCGACCATTTGGGGTTACAAACCCTCATGGGTGAATTCTTACCGTCCAAAACCGAAAGAGCCCGCATTGCCCAACGCGAAAATAAAAAGGATGAAAGTCAGCTTAAGTTAAACGGCCAGATTGCAAATGCTATTACTCAAATGTCTGCGAACCGTAAGGATGATCTTCAACTCAAACGCGAACAACTTAGAGCGGAACTGGCTACAAAATTGATGGACCAAGGTATGAACTTCGATGAGGCCTTCCAAAAATCACTTTTGATGTATCCAGATCGAACAGGACCAATCGAAGGAAACTCACTAGATCATGATTTGGAGGACTCAGAATAAGGATTGTCTGACTAACCCATATCAAATTAGACTCTTACAAATATCTTATTATCAAATTTCTTCATCTTTGTGGTTAGTTCTTCTTTATGATCAGATTGAACCAAATTTCAAGCGACTATGTCCAATTCTTTTTTCATTACTGTTTTTCTCTCAAAATCCAAAGTATTTAGTGATTAAAAACTTTTATTCACTATTTTCAAATACCTAAAAAATCTTTCTTTAAAAACAATTTGATCTCTTTATGATTTCAAGGCACTATGTCAAATTCTTTTTTCATTACTGTTTTTCTCTCAAAATCCAAAGTATTTAGTGATTAAAAACTTTTATTCACTATTTCTAAATACCCAAAAAATGTTTCTTTAAAAAAAGTTTGATCTCTTTATGGACAGTTTTTATCTTGATGAATAGATAAAAACTTATTTGAGATAACTGAAATAACAAAAGTGCAAGTTTTTTTCATTCCAAAATCTCCCAAAACTTGTGAAATCAGATACATTTTTTTCATCAAAAGGTTGACATAGTGAGCTTCCATTAGATCAAAAACAAACAGAGAGAGCTACAACTAAATAATTTCAAAGGCAGAAAGTTATTAGTGAGGTCATTTGAAAAAAAAAAGAAACAAACGATAAAACCAGTCAATCAAAAGAAAGAGACACAGGTTTGAATTCAAAGTTTATGTCAAATCATTTGAGATAAAATCTTGAAATAGCTGTTCTCGTCTTTGTAATGATAATCGTGAGTTCCCCAAAGATGCTATGCGCTCATCGTCGTTACTAGGTATCGGTTCCCGATGCATTTGCCAGTTGTTGTCTTCAAAGGTTGAGTTGTCGCCTCGAATATGCATGAAGTTGTGAATTACACAGCATGCTGAAAGCCAGGCAGATGCTCGGCTCGCGCTTTTCCTGTTCTTGATGAGGAGGCGAGACTCTTTGACAGATTGAGTTCGACCTTTCAACATTCCGTTAGTGTGTTCTGAAACAATTCGTTCAATACTCAAAGCGTTATTGAACCTTCTATGTGCCCGGTCAAGTTCACCATTCCTTGGACTCTTGAAAGCCGGTACTATTCGTTTGGAGGAACTATAACCCGAGTCAGCGATGATGTACTCGCCCTCACTAAAAAAGTCTTCTATATGCTTAAAAAACTTGATTCATTTGGAATCAGCAGATATTAAAATGTACATATTATAACAAATGACTTACCTCAGTCGATTTCAGGACACGTTGGTCATGCGCTGATCCGCACCACCCATGATGAGCGTAAATAATTCGCTTCCGATGATCACATATGATCAATGAATTGAGTGCATAGAATGACTTTCGACAGTAGTAGTCCTCAGGGTTCTTCTGAGGAGCGTATGTGAGTGGAATCAGGGTTCCATCAATGAAACCAACACAATCTTGGAAGAATGAATTTTGACCAATTTCCGTCTTGATAATCTTTCGTTCTTCAGGTGAAGGCCATTTGATGTATTTCGCTTCAAGTTCTACTAATGCCAAGATACAACGGTTTGTATAGTTGTCCACACTCCCCTCTAAACCATGAATCAGAAACCTCTACTTAAACAAATCAAGATGAAGGAAATATAATCACCAGCCATTGAGAAAAGTTTGGCAATTATCGGACCTTGACCACCATTTCCAGAAAGGCCAAAGTTAGCCAGCGCAACCAAGAGCTGCCATTGAACTAGAGCTTGAGGGTAGTTTGAGTTGTTGTGGAAAACCGGGTTTCCAGAGATCTCGTGTGCAAGAGCCACAAAACTTTCCTTGGACATTCGGGCCTATGGGAGTAGAACAAACATACAAACATACATTTTTCAGTAATTCAGGACCTGAACCAAGGAAGTGAATGCGACTTACAACAATACCCCATGTCCGATCACCTTCGTTGAACCATTCATCGAAACACTCTTGCTTTTTACTTCGGCGTGAAAGACGTCCAATTCGAGGTACCAAATATCGATTGGTGTGAACACGATGTATACCGTAAGCCAGAATGGCTACCATCGATTCGTCTTCCAAACGTTGACGCTTGCGAGAGGTACGTAAAGTATCGGAAGCCGCCATACTTGATAGGAAAAGTTGAGATGCAAGTATGAGGAGGTCATCGGTGGAGTCAAGCTGATCTAAGATAATAACAGCTGCCATGATTGCCGCGAAGTCGCTAGGAGTTGTGCGTGAGTCGTTGTTATGGTTGGCCAGTGAGGCGACCTGAAGGGCCAAAAAGACCTTCATGTAGGCCAGCGCGTCGCTACGGCGGGTTGACTGTGGCATTTGAAGAGAGGAAAAGGGCGTGAGATGTGGAGTTGGGTCGAGGAAGTGGGTATTTGGGTCTGAAACCTGAACCCTTGACCCAGTAGACCCGGTTACCCTCGGTTACCGCCAAAGAATTAACTGGGGCAACCGGGTTTTTTTTAACTGGGGCAGGTTTGAGAGCCACTTATGCCTCACTATCTCATACATACACCTCAAGTTCAAATTATCATAACTCAAGATTTAAAGCTAGACACCTCAAAAAGAAATATCATTATCTCAATTTTCAAAAACCATCCCTCCCATCCTACAACAAGAAAACAAATCAAGAGACCAAGGTAGCTACTCTAAAAGTACACTTTGAGAAGAGTATCAATATAAGAGGGAATTGAAAACAAATCCAAAAAAACAGTAAAACAGAAAGGACCAGATAAAGATAAGAATGAGTAAACATGAGGGTAGATACTTGTTTTGGCTCTCATGGGCCACCTGCCCACCCTTGCCCACAAAAACATATCTATGAAGGGCAGTCCACAGCCTACACCTCTTTCACACCAGGTCAAAGCCTTCAAAAAAGGATTTTGCTAAACACCACCATAAATCCAAACTTTTAGGTGCTTTCAAAACAAGTGCATACACATGTGTATCCCACAAAATGATGCCTAAAGTTCAGGGACCGGCGCTGAAATCTGCAATGTAGGCGCCAAAACTTCTCAAAAAAGCGCCTACAACAAGACTGGTGCTTTACATGAGCCATTGAAAACATCTTTTCAGAGCATTTTTTGACTTGTGATTAGGATATGGAAGGAAAGAAAAAGAATTTTCAGTTTCAATTTGGATATTGGAGGAAGGAGGAAGCATCTTGAGTTGAAATTAGGAGATTGGAGGACAGAAAAAGAATTTTGAGTTGTGATGAGGATATTCACAGGGGCTGAAATGGACACTCACATAGGGGTGTGCATAGCTCACTTTCCTGAATTCTCCAAGAAAGGTTCTTTTTCTTTCAGATTCTTTCAGTCTGAAACTTTGGTCATGTTCAGGTGATCAGCCTGTTTTGCTCATATTTTGCCTCACAATTCTGGAGGAGGCTCATTTCCATCTTGGATGAGCATTTCTTGACCTCAGATGAGTACTCAGGATGCTCATGAGTCACTGAATACTCAGAAATTTATCCAAAATGAAAATGAGCAGATGAACTATACCTTCCTCAGGCTTTATTTCTTAGTGAATAAGCCTGCACAGTAATGCACCAACCCGGCCAGCAAAATCCGGGACAATACCCGGACCAGGACCGGGCTGGTCAGGTCTTGTCCGAACTTCAATCAACATTGGGCTGACCCGGTCCGGCCTGCTCATATGGGCACAGGGCAGATTTTGGTGAAATCATCCATTCATTTTGCAAAAAAATGGCATCATAGTGTTAGATAATCAGGTTTGGCTAGACCATTTCGGAAAATCTCAGGCTTCTGGAAAGGTATTTGAAGCTGGTACCTGAAGTTGGCCATATAAATCAATGATTTGAGCCAAACTGGTATCAAATTTAGGGGTGGTTAGATTTCTTAGCGGCATACATCAACATTGGGCTACCGGACCGGGTTGACCCAGTTTTTGACACTGTGGGCCCCAGGCAAGCTCAGGATCTCCGGGTTGAGACCGGGTTGGTGCATTACTGCACAGGGGTTGTTCCATCTCAGCTGCTCAGCTAAAACTCAGTAGCATCCCTTGGCCCGATCAAGTATGGGCCAGAATTTCCTCAGACTTTCTTGCTAAGGAATGAAGCCTGACAAAAGAGCCAGCCCATCTGCTCAGTTTGTTTCAGCCGTCAGCTAACCCTAAGTGGTGTCTCCTGACTCGAGCTGTTCACACAATCAACAGGAACTTAGCAGATAAACTAGGTCTTCCTCAGGCTTCATTCCTCAGCAAAGAAGCCTGAGGAAGGGCTGGCCCATCTTCTTGGCTAATCCTGAGCGGTGTGCCCCTGTTTAGTAGGATCCAAGACTCTACTGAGGATTAAATGAGGGGCTGAGATGAGCTGAGCAGCCTCTCAGTTGAGCATCAGTGAAATCCTTTGGATACTTCTTATCCTCTGAATTCCACTGAGGATTAGCTGAGCAGCTGGGATGAACTGAGCAGATGGGCTTTGGGCTTTATTCCTGAGCCAAGAAGCCTGAGGCAAGGCTGACCCACTGTGATGTGTCCAAAGGATGCTGTTCAGGATTACCTGAGGGAATGCTCAGTTCATCTCAGCCTCTGAGCAAATCCTCAATGGCATCCCTTGAAGCCTACTCAACAGGGGGATGCCGCTCAGGATTGCCTGAGCAGATGAACTAAGCCTTCTTCAGGCTTTGTTCCTTAGCAAAGAAGCCTGAGGAAGGCTTAGTTCATTTGCTAAGTTCCTGTTGATAGTGTAATCAGCCAACAAGCAGGAAGAAATATGAAAGAAAAGGGAAAGAAAAGGGAAAGAATTTGGTAGTAGATTTGAACAAATGTTGGAAAAAACACAAAACTTTCTATGCTCACCCCTATGTGAGCATCTATTTTTGCCCCTGTGATTGAAGGACATAAAACCCTTTTTGAGTTGCAATCAGGTCATTGGAGGACAGCAAAACCTTTTTGAGTTGCAATTAGGATATGTGTAAATCAGAATGTCATTGCCATCCACCAATACCTAGAGCTTAATCACAACTCAAAAGGCTTTTTCCATCCTCTGATATCCTCATTGTAACTCAAGATACTTTTTCTGTGCTCCAATATTCTAATTGCAACTCAAAATGCTTTTTCCATCAGCCAATATCTTAGTTTTAACTCCAGATCTTTTTCCGTCCGCCACTATCCTAATCACAACTCAGACTGCTCTGAAAAATTGTTATAAATGGCTGTAAAATACAAGTCTTGATTTGTACTGTAGACGCTCTATCGTGACCAAAGGTTGATGTAGGCGCTTTTGTGTAGCACCTACATATGCAAAACCAAATGTATGAACCTTGTTTAGTGCCTACATTCTCAAAAAGGGATGTGGCCGCTTTTTCAAGAACGCCTACACATTTGGATTTATGGTGGTGTTTAGCAAGAGCCTTAAAAAAGGGAGAGACCCACATAGAAACTGCTTGGAAAAAGAAATATCAGTGCTCATAAAGTGCGAACTAGACATGTCACTGTCCAAAGATTGACAGTCAAGGTCAGATAATTGAATTTACTTGTCGGATCTCTGCTGACTCTGTCTACAGGTAACTCAATTCAAGAAGAATATTGTCCATAACAGTTCTAAATAAATAAGCAAGCCAATGTTTTATGAACAATCCTTAACATTGTTAGAAATCTAAATGATGATGTCCACAACATCACAAATCAAGATATTTATGATTTGCATCCATGATTATGTACTATGGGGTTGATAAATCAATTTAATGTCAGCTTAATGGAACTTGAAGACCAGCATACCATGAATAACAGGATAATCACACAGGGCCTTGGATGGGTAGTACCCGTATGAGGTACAAGAGAGGTTGTGTTGGTCCATGCACTCGGAGATCCCAGGCTATCTTGGAGAGCATACCAGATAGTAGTGTACAGGTGTGTGCGCTGGATCCGCTCTCGAAAATAGGGAGAAGAAGATCATGTCATTCTGGAATTACCAAGGGCAAGACCTTTCCTAATAAGGAAGGGTCTGATGTCCTCAAGATGATCCTCCTTTTCCCCCCATTGCTATTTTCTCTTCTTGCCGTAGGAATCTCTCTCAGCTTCAGCCTCTTCTGAAGCCTTCCCTGATTCCCTTGTCCTGTTTGATCCTCTGACCCCCCTTCTCTGTATATGTTCTGGACAGAACAAACCAAGGTTCTCAATTCAGGGTTTAAGCTCACCCCTCCTGTTTCTGTTCCATCTTCCAGGACTTGTGTCCTCTTGTGTTGGTACAAAGCCCTCTGGTGGTGGTACAAAGCCCTCTGATGGCTCATAGGTGATTCTGGCGTTTCGAAGCCAGTATCTCTAGAGTCTTTCAAGGACTGTGTTCCTTACCCCACACACACAATGTTTTGTCGTGTGTACATAAGGAGATATCAACATGTATACTT
>NW_006769070.1:0-8666 GCF_000204055.1 Melampsora larici-populina 98AG31 | reverse complement strand
TTGTTTCTTTATTTGTCTGTCATTCGATTTTGAACTTTGCATCAATTGTTTAAGATTAATTCATTTAAATTTGATTGTAGGCCTTCTTAATCAATTTTCAACTCTCTTGACTTCAATTTTAATTTCGACTTCTTGATCATTTAGGTAAGTTTTTTTGTTCCTTCTATTCTGTTGCATCATTTAAACTGACTTCTCCACTTTCTCCTGACTTGCTTTAATGTTAGTTCATAGCTGCATAGATTCCAATTTCGATTCTTGACTTCTTTCTTGTAGATCAACTGTTTGGGGATTGATTAATCTACTAGGTGAGTTTTCATTCTTGATTCATCAATTCTAATCTTATTTGTGTAACATCAATGTTGACATTTTCAATTTTTGACCCTCTTTTTTTTTCCAAGGTATGTATGTATCTCATTTATTTATCTTTTTTGTATGTATTGTTTTTATTTGAACTTCTATGTCTGTATAAAATATACCATTTTGAATGTAAGATTGATGTTCATTGAGAATAACAAGATCCATATAGTGATAATTTGAATTGAAATGATGATTTTGATTATTTGTCTTGAGTCCACATGCCTTGATAAAAATTGAAGAGTGTGATTTATGGATCTTTTCTTTTTTCTGTTGTGAGTTGATCTAATGTAATAATAAAAAAAATGATATGAGATTAAGACGTGATCATAGGAATTGCTTTCCACAACGTAGGCCCTCTTTCGCATCCATTTGAGAGGTGGGCAGTAGACCGAGGAACCATTGAAGGTATACAATCGTACTTGAAGCATCGGAGCGCCTCTGAGGAGCTCCGTCGAATCGGACGTGAAATCCGTCAAATGGTGTCGGCAGCTGTTATAACCGAGGAGAAGCTAGATGGTGTGGGTGTCAAATGTGGAAGTGGTATGTAATTTAACCTTCTGTACCGGCTAAAGCGATTGAATTGATCTAATACATACGAATTTAGAGTGGCATGTTGATAACGGCGGGAGAGAACTGATTGAGATGGTTCAATCTGGACAACGTATTTCAAAAGACACATGGAATGTCAGTATCGAGGTGTTGAGGACAGTATATGATAATATGCGACAGGCTTACTGTCGCAAGTGGATGGCCTGGAACTCTGAGATGGTCTGTTTACTTCGCACAACACTTCGGTACACCAAATCGTCGGCGGAGGAGAATATGGGCTTGATCAGGTGCTGGGAAGGTCTTGTGTCAAGAGCAAAGGTCGTGTGGGAACAGATTGTAAATGTAAGGAGTGTTGAAGCTGCGGGTCTTGATGAACTGGATATCGTTGAACAGAATCTGATGATAATGATGGGAGAGGATGAACAACATGACGTGGATGAGCTCTTGATGCTGGAAGACATACTTTTGATAGATGACAATGATAGTGGAGATGACGAAAGTGATGATGTTGTGATGAACTCGTGAATAACCGAATACATTACCTTGATTGAGAATTGTTTTAATTGTGTAAAGTTAAAGTAGTCGCCTCCAATGATTATAAACTCTTTGTATTGATTTGCAATGAGCCTATTGATTCGCCATGAGTGTGAAGACAACTTGCTAGAGTATGTTCGGTGGATGAGTGATTTGTTGGTTTTGTTGTGTGAGAGCTTTGACTTGTGGGTCGGAGAAACAATGAGTTGTGACCTTGTAATCTTCGAGAGTTGGATCCGGTGATGTTGATGTTGTGAGGCTCAGGAGGTGAGTATCGAGTCAAAGAGATGAATTTTATTGGACTTGTTGACTTTTCGATTATTAATTGAGTAAGTTGAGGTAAAGAGATGGAAGGTGCCAGACGAGTCTGAGAGTACGATGATGGAGGAGGAAAGACTTTGATTGGCGGTCTGGGACGTCAGCCGCGTCTATGGCTCGTGGACGGGTCTGTGGCTTGCAGACGAGTCTGGGAGTGAAGAACTTGTGCTGATAGGAATCCCCTGGACGGGTCTGGCCTGTCGAGGCGTCTAGTAGTGGGGGATCGGTGTCACTCCGATGAGATTGACACGATTTTCATCGGTTAGTATCCGACGGGTCTGGTATGCACAGGTGTTTTTTGGGGATAATTCTTGTTTTTGGATGACATTTGACTTAGGTAATCACCTTTAGGCTTTTAGCCCACCCGAAGGAGGCGGTGATCCTCTACTCTTTTAAAGAGAAACGAGTCATTTAGACTCGAAACTTCTTGTGGTTGTTCAACATAGCTGAGCAGGTATTTGATCCACCTCCCTAACCCCCTATCCTAGAGTCAACCGGAGTCACGGGGGAGAAAGGGAGTTGCACAAGGCGTGAGGCAGCAGTGATAACCGTACCGAGTTAATGAATTGACCAAGCAAGTATTTGTTTGAGCTAAGGAAGATTGTGAATCTGCCTCGGAGGATAATACCTAACCGAACCCTTTTGGGGATTGAGCAGTTCTATGTGTGTGATGCTGTCTCAGAGGATGTTACCTGACCAAACCCTTGAAGGGATTGAACAGATCGATAGTTGTGAAGCTGTCTCGGAGGGTATTTCCTAGCCGAACCCTCTGAGGGGATTGAACAGTTCTAGTCATGTGCATTTGCCTCGGAGAATATTACCCGGCTAAACCCTTTTTGGGATTGCGCCGTTCACTGTGAGTGTTAAAGTGATTTTGTCTCGTCAATCTTCAATGTCCACTCCGTCCCTTGCTCCGCGGCTGCTCTCCTTGGTTAAGTCCCTGTGTAAATGATTTAGCATGTACAAATCGATTAGTATTTATGATAAATTCTGCTAGAAAAGGGAAAGCTTTTGGTGAGTCTAGTAATTTCTTGCTGTTGTTCCAATTGACTTTGATCTTCTCTTCTTTCATCTTCGTTCTCATCTTCTTTCTGGCTTTTGAAAATCGTCTGCAATAGAGAAGAAAGTGGTGAGTGTTTTCATCAATCCCGCATGTTTCACATCTGGGGGAGTCAACCAGGTTTCTCTTGAAGAGATGGGCGTTTAGTGGACTGTAGCCTGCTCTGAGTTGAAAGATGGCTGCTGTACCACTCTTCTCTAGACTGGCGAGTCCCTCTGCTATCTTCTTGGGTTCGGTTGAGAAGTCATTTTTACCTGCTTTAAACGGAAAAAGGTTGACATTAAATTTTTCATTAACTCTTCGTTTCAGACTTCCTATACTTGTCGGAAGGGTCATTGCCGCGGTTTGAGCGTCTGCTGCTTCCCCTGCTAATTGATCTGCTAGTTCATTAAGCTCTATTCCTTCATGGCCTGGTGTCCAAAATAGTCGTATATTGGTTGCTTCTGGTAATTTCTTCAATGTTGTCCTAACTTTTATGGCGATGTGTTGGCCTGTCTTTTGTTTCGGGATTTCGTGGATTAGTCGTAACGCATTATGGTTGTCACTGAAAATAGACAGGTTAGTTGGTGTTGGTCTTTGTGATTTAAAGATGTCTGCTGCCAGCTCTGCGGCTAATAGTAGACCCAGTAATTCAGTTTCATGATTTGAAAAGTTGCCTTGATAAATTAGGTAATATAGTGCCCAACATCAAGATTGCTTAAACACCGGATCTTTTTTTTTTGATTTTTGAGCGGGGCCGGGCCGAATTTCAAATTATTTTTATTTGATATAGGTGGTGATATGGCTTGATTGCACCACCTCATCGCTTTGACTCATCCTTGATCTTATTGACTATGCCGCCCAAGAGGCCTCAGAAGGCACAGAGACGTCGCTTCCAACAGTGTGGACCTCCCAAGCGCCCAAAGGCATTTCATTCATCCTCATTATCCGATCTCAGCAGCTTGGATTCAACTGAGTCCAACTTCGAATTGGAAGAAGACTTATCTCACAGTTCTAGAATTGGCTCTGAACCTCCATCGCCACCTATCAATCCTGTTCCAGTACCTTCTCGCTTTCCTTCAATCGAACCTGATCAGTTGAAAACCACAAAACTTCCATTTGAGATCGAGAACATCAACAATGTGTGTAATGAACTCAACAAGGCCATTGAAGAAGCTGTGTTATATTATGACTCATATGATGCTACAGATTCCCAAAGCAACAAATATTACAACCAGCTTGGTGAACTGCAAGAGTTCAACAATCGCACCCGACAGCTCAACCTCTGTAACCCACGATCTTCGAAAATCAAGGCTTCTTTGCAAACTGTCCAAAGCTCAATACTTCGAGCTCAAAACCCTCCTCAAATCACAAGTGGAGCTACACATGCAGCCAAGATTCAAGCCCAAGCCACTCACATCCTTTCCCACAAACGTCTGGTTGTTGATGGACGTGGTAGATCGACAGATCACCCTTCGATGCTGGACAACTTCGATTTCCGTAAACGTGTCACGGACACAATACCCACCCAGAAAAGTGGAAAGGTGTGGCTATCAATACAACTCACGTTTATATGTATATAAAGTTGTCTCCAGAAGATACTGACCAATGTTGATTGTGTTTTTATTTGTATGCTATAGATCACTCCATCCAAGCTTGCTCATATCATCAACAGTCAGATCTTGCCTGATTTCCCTGACTTTCAAGATCATGTCTCGTATATGACAGCAAATAGATGGATGCATAAGCTTGGTTTGGGTTTTAAGCCATTCAAGAAGTGCCTCTATTACGACGGACATGAACGAGCCGATGTTGTTCTATACCGGCGCGAGTATCTTGACAAACTCACCAGTCTCTGTATCCATTCTAAAAAATACGATGGCTGTCATCTTGATGAGATCACTGAACCCGTCTTAGGCTTCAGTGATAAAGAGGTCATTCGTATTTACCACGATGAATCAACAGTCCACGCAAACGAGGATGAATCGATGGGATGGTTCTCAAAGGATGACTGTGATCTCCGACTGAAATCACAAGGCAAACTCATGCATGTCTCAGACTTCGTTTCGGAACCAACAGGCCGTCTCATCCTTCCTCTTGATACTGTTACAGACCTGCCATTCACTGATGCAGGTGTTGTAATATATCCTGGAAGCCAAGGTGATGCTTGGTGGGACTGTAACCAGCTTATCCAACAAGTCAAGACACGTGCAATTCCTATTTTTGAAACCCTCCACCCCAACGCTCAGGCTCTTTTCATATTTGACTGTTCTTCGGCTCACGAGTCTTTTGGACCTGCGGCACTCCGAGTCCAGAAGATGAATCTCAACCCTGGAGGCAAGCAAGGTCGACTTCAAGACACCAAAATACCACTTGACGATCCAAACATCCCCCTGCACTTGCGAGGCCAAGCTCAATCCATGGTCTTTCCAGCTGATCATCCAGATCCCAACCTTGCCAACAAAGCGAAGGGAGTCCGAGTGGTGCTTGAAGAGCGTGGTTTATGGAAGCATCATAGCGATTCCAGGACGGCTTGAGGCTCAAAAACGCTTGGTTATCAATGTGCTGCATGCAAAAAGTCAGGACTTGCGAAGGATGCCATCTCTCGAGCTGAACGTCTCCTCAAACAATCTGAGGAATCCTTTCCCGAAAACTTTCCAGCCGAGATGCCTGAGTTACCGGTTGATCACAATGAGATCGACTGCTGTGCCTTCAAAATCCTTTTGATGCAATCAGATTTTGCTCGGGAAAAGCCACTTATTCAAATGACGATCGAGGAGGCTGGTCATCTATGTACAGTCAATTCCATAAAGAATGAAATGTTGGTTTTTCGAAAAAACATGATGGTCCGTGCGCGACGCAGCCGCGGCCATTTCTGATCAGGCCAGGCTGTCAAATAAGCGCTCACGCACTCGATGATCTGCAGAAAATCGTTAGTATCTTCTTTATAAGTTGTTTTTTTTAGTCTTTTTTTTGGTCTTGCGTTTTTTTTTCTTGGATGGGGTTAACCCTACCTATGCGGTTTTTTATCTTGGTTGGGGTTCACCCTATCCATCCCGAGTTGCCTCCGATTGGACATTTCCCCTCTCTTTACTCCCAATCCAGCTTTTTTCTTTTTCACCCTTTCAAACACTCGATTTCACCCTCGAAGATGGGTTTTCAAAGTTATTCAGAGGACCTCAAACTCCTGGCTACTCGGCTGGCCATGGAGCGTGTCCCTCTTGCCGATATCAATGTTCGATTACGAACAAACATATCACCTGTTTCACTATACCGATGGAAAACCATATTCCGTAACACCAACAGCGTCGTCAAAGACCCAGCAACCTACGAGCCTCGTGGTCGACCTTTCCTTTTGTCTGACAAGAACCTTGCCCAACTCCACGACCTTGTGAATGATCGCCCCGCGGTCTACCTCGACGAGTTGCAAACTGAAGTTGCGACTTTGACTGGGTTGACTATATCTTGTGCAACCCTCTGTCGTGAGCTTCATAACCGTCTAGGCCTATCGCTCTTAGTCACACGAGGCGTCCATCCTAATCAATCCCCCGAGGAGCGGACTGACTTTATGTTTCGGGTGGCTGGAATACCACCGGAATATTTGGTATTTATTGGTTAGTGCCCAACTCTCATTTCCTCAATGTGCTCCCTCTCACTAACCCTTTTGGTATTGCAGATGAGAGTGGAGTCGTGGGTCGTGATGCATCTCAAACCCACAGTTGGGCTAAGCGAGGAACTCGGACTATCCGCCAGGCCCGACACACCGAACGTAGTCATTGGACTTTACTTCCTGCCGTCAGCGAGGAAGGCATGATCGCTGGGACTGTAATTGAGGGACCCGTCCGTAAGATAGATGTAGAGCTGTTTCTGAAGAACGACTTGGTAAGTCATCTTCAGAAACCGAGTGTGATCCATCTTCACGTATTCAACATTTGCCATTTTGGCCACTTTGCCTTTTCTTTCCAGCTTCCGGTTATGAACCAATACCCAGGTCCGAACTCAGTCCTCGTGATGGACAATGCACGAGTCCATCACGGTGGACGCATTTTGGAGCTCTGCAACCAGGCCGGCATACTTGTCATCTATCTTCCGGCTTATTCGCCGGACATGAATCCGATCGAAAATGCCTTCCATTGTACCAAGTCTCGATTAAAAAGGGAAGAGAGATGGTTATTTGAGGAGGACAAGGCCGAATACCTACTCCTATTGGCCGCCAGAGTCATGAACCGGCGATTGATGCAAGCGCTCATTGCCCATGCTGGGTACACCACTCGGCACTATTGGGTCAGATTCAACGCGCGATTTGCCGATTAGAGATTAGATCCTTTTTTTCTATGACAATGATTTCTTTTCAAACAATTTGTATTGGTCTTTTTCAATCACCAGTAACTATGTTTTGGTTTGATGTCAACAAGTTGTTGAGTCTTCTAGAAAGACTATGTTGTCTTCATGTGTCTCGTCCTTTTGTCTGATTATGATCAGTCGAGTAAAAATAGTCTTATGTTTGCCATTTGAGCTATTGTTTGTTATGCGTTGGATATTGCGTACTTAGCCTTTGAAAAAGTTTTTTGTAGTGTTTGCCTTGTTTTTTTTTGCAAATCATTCGCGCGTAACGTTTGTCTGAATGACCATCTCCCATCAAAAGCTGGCGCTGGCCCGCCGATTTGACAACTTGAACCAAATCGGCGTATACAAGTTCCTACACGAAGTTGTTAGGCAATGTGATAAGTCACGACTCAAGTCAAAATTGAGTGACTTGAGTCGTGATGCTGAGACGTTCGATTATGACATCGACCACTTCATGCTGAAGTGGTTTGGTGCAAACTCTCACTTTCCTGAGCTCGTCTTTCTGGCTCAGAGATGTCTTTCTGGGACAGAGAAGGGGGCTCGCTCGCTAAGACAACGTTTGGTGGATATCATCTAATGATATTTCAGATAACCCGATATGTCTTCAATCAACAACGATGAGAACGCACAAAACTACTTCTGAACTCAACAGACCGAATTGAAACAGATGATGGTAGCTTTTACATGAGAGGCAGTATGTTTTTTATTAAACAAAAAAGGTGGCACACTTAAACAAAAACTTTTGAATAGCGACATACTCGGTTCTTTTTTGAGTGGACAGAGATCAAGGAGAGACAATATGATTTTTATAAAACAAAAAAGATAAAAGATATTGGTGAATCTACATATTGATTTCTTTTTTGAGTGGGAAAGAGATTGACACAATTATGCGCGTCTTTTAGAAGGCATAACTTTGATTTCTAAGTCCTCATCGGAATCTGGAATTACAATACCCCTCATCCGAAGCTTGGATTCCTCCTCTTCGACGAGATGATGATAGAACCTGCGAGCACACTCCATCAAATTCCATCCGGTGCCGAATGGAATACCCCAACGCTCCATATCGCGCGCGTCGTATGAGCCCGGAAATAAGAAAGGGTAGAAGCTTGTGATTCCGTGATCTTCGAACGCCTCGATGACCAGGTCTTCCTCATTTTCAGGAACCTCAGCGAAAGAGACGAAATCTTGAATGGTCGAAAAGTGCGCGAGTCTTTTCGCCTCTTGGCGATCAACCTCAAAGTGCATATCTTGCATCTCAGCGTATCCCCAGGGTGAATCAGTGGCTTTCCCTCCGGATACGTCTTTGGAGGTCGTCTTAGAACGTTTGGCTGACATGATCGGGGTGGTGGTCACAAGGTCTCGTTTGATTGACTCCCACTTGAAGCCGGCTTGCTTCGGTGGGTTGTCCTTTGTGACTCCATCGGTTCCTTGGGCCTTGAGAAATCAGAATCATAACATGACAAGTCAACAAAAGAAAACCGAATCCAGACAAAGGGGCAAATAGACTAACCAAAGCTTTGCC
>NW_006769069.1:5721-9510 GCF_000204055.1 Melampsora larici-populina 98AG31 | reverse complement strand
CAACTACAAGCAGGACATAGCCCACTTAATGCACATCTTTTTAAAAGGAAACTGACCAAATCCCCACTGTGCAGCCGTTGCAAACTAACTGAGTCAACTGAACATTTTTTATTATACTGCAGCCGATATAAAAACGCGAGGAAGAAATTTAGAACCAAATTGAGGAAGGAAGAGATCAGAGTAAACTGGAATAATGCCAGGAAATTATTAGATTCTCCCCAGGCTTTCTTTCTATTATCCGAATACATTTTACAAACTAAAAGATTTATGTTTTTCCGCTCGTTCTTGCAGGAGCAACATCATGAGAAGAGGTTGCGAGGCAAAAATTAGGGGTCCGATAATCCACAATAATCTACATAGTCCATCATCGATTAAATTACCAACCCGACAAGCAGGATGCCCCACCTCCTTCCTTAAATTGGGGGACGTGTGGTGAGCAGAATGCGCGGTAATCACAAAACAGGAACCCTCATCACACATTAACGCCACGATCCACCCTTTCCAAAACGGAAAGTTCTTGGATAACACGGTATGATGTCACTGTAAATGCATATCAGAGCATAGTCAAGATTGGTAAACAATCCACGACAGAACATACACGTATTAGTTGACCTTTCCTTCCACCTTAGATTGGGGATGAGTCTGCGTAACTATACTGTCACTGCTGCTCGATTCCCTGCATTAGTAGGAAAAGTTCGAGAGAACCGTCGCGAATGGTAAACATCCCCGACTAACAAACAATCCCTGGACTCCTTACCTTCCACCTTAGATTGGGGATGAGTATGCGAACCACATTGTCACTGTGTCTCTTTATGTTTTTAAAAAAAAAAAAGAAGAAGAAAGATGACTATCTATATTGTGTAAAGATCTACAGGCACCACTAATTCTTGTACTTGACTAGATGACCTACTTCTCTGGTGTACTAGTCTCCTTTGTGTACTGTTCAGAAAGTGTAATATGCAATGAAGCAACTTCGCACTGAAAAAAAAAAAAAAAAAAAAGCTTTTCTTTCTTTTCTTTCCTCAAATCGACGACGCGTTTAACAGGTTGAATCATGGCAGCTCTGCCGGAGACGCGTACAGTGACAGTGAGTAGATACATATTCAAATCACTCGAGCAATGAAACTCACGACCGCTCTCTTGAACTCTGCTTCCCATTCTTCCCATTGTCCAAATCTTGCAGACCAGCGGAGTCTTGAATAAACCTACCAGGTTTTTGAGAACCGAGAATCCTGCGGATGAGGTTTTTACAAGACTCAATTACCAACATTGCCTACATGACCCACGTCGATCACCAGCGGACCACGTGTATTCCACAAGATGTCCTCACGAATTTCGGTTCCAAAAACGAACGACTAGAACAGAGGCAATTCCATCCGCCACGGGACCATTGCCTCCGGTGGAAGATGAAAAAGTAGTTGTAGAAGAACTGGTGGTGCATCTGAGTGATTTGGTGTACCAAATGTACGCCGAGTGGACCATGTCTTGGGAGGTGAGCAGCTTCTACCACCACCAGATTGCTTGTTTTTTTTGTTGACATATCGTTCTTTCGTACCAATTGGTACTTTGACGCAATGCGAGCCCCATCTAGTTTACTGTCTTGGGCATGTACGACGACCAAATCCATATCATTAATCACGCTACTATCACGCCATACAGCGACCCAGCCGAGTGGAAAACTATCACTGTGGGCAGCGTGAAGGACATATTAGGAAGGTTCAAAGGCTCTCATGGTCTTGAGGTATGCATTGCGTGTGCAGGTGAAGATGGAAGGCTGATTCTTTCCACACCACTTGTGAATACAGGATGTACTCTACTTCAAAATAAAGTGGTCACGTCAAGAGATATCTTTGGCAACGTTTGATAAAACTCGACGCGAGCTAGATGATCTGAAGAAAGCGATGCTGCAAACACGCAACACATTGCTCGAAACTTTTCAAGAGCCCTCAATTGATATGACTCGATTAGTCTTTCGTTCGAAACATGGCGAAACTTTTAAACATCTGTATGTCCCAAGCCGTATACTCACACGATTCGAGTACTTTCAGAAATGTCAGTGCAAAGCTTTCCACTTCAAATCACTTCGTGCTAAATGCCTTTCCAGTTGGACTGACTGGTTTATTGTTGGCGTACCCAGGTCACTCGCCAGAAGACTCTGAGTCACAACGTCTGGATAAAGCAAAGCGCAAAAGGGACGAAGCTGAAATGCTTACCGAAGAGTTACCCTGCAATGATTCTGATGAAGAATGGGACAGTGAACCAGACAACAGTGAACCTGACAAGGTACTTATGTTCAAATATTCAAGTTTTCTGATCGATTTTTGAAGTGAGACTGATCTTTGACAACAGAGCAGTGGATTCAAAGCTACTATCCATGTCGATGGCACCTCGTACGCAATTTCCTCCTTATATGAATTTGCTTATCTTGTACGATACTCATTGTGATATTGTAGTCGACGGACATATCAAGCATTCATCGATTATGCAATCTGCGGGTAGGTTTAAGATTACAATTTCACAATCGAATCGTGCTTGTGAACACCTAAGAATCTGATCGTTTTGTCTCAATTACAGAGCTCTGCATTTCGCACCGCTGAGGTCTGCATACCAACAATACTGTGAAAACCCTTCCGTTCCGGCTCCAGAGAGCGGCCAATTACCAAAATTAGAAAATGTTCAATCACAGCAACTAAAACCTCATCTATCACAAGAACCGAAAAATGAGCAATCACAGCAACTAAAACCTCATCTATCACAAGAACCGAAAAATGAGCAATCACAGCAACTAGAACCTAGTCAAGCACCACAACTTATCCCTTGGCCTGAGTGGGCTGAAGCTCACTGCACCCCTCACACTGTTGTACCCGGGTTCAAAGTGCTCTCAAGCCCAAAGAGTTTGCATCGTTTGGCCCATAGTAAGTAAACCAAAAATTCATCTGCTTAGCTTTGTAACATGATTCAAGATAAATCCCTGATGTCCATTGTTTTGATGGAACAAAGCATTGAACATTCCTGAATTAAAAGCAATATGTCACAAACAAATTATTGACTCCCTCGAGGTCGGCAATGTAATTTCTGAAATCCAGAGTCCAATTTTCAAGCAACATGAAGAACTACGAGTTGAAGCCTATAAATGGATAAACAAAAATTGGCAATCACTTACTACCTCCGACCTTATCTCTCTTGTCAAAAATCTTTCAGAAGAGGAAGCTACTCTTCTTGTCGAATATACCCTTGATGATCTTGCTCCCTGTGCATAAGTTGATCGATCGATTCTTTGTAATTTTTGTGTTCAAGGATCCTAGCGTGAACATATTTATAGCTGGGAAATAGTCATTTGTATGCGTTAAGAACCTTAAATGTGTACAGTTGAGTCTTTCATCGATCAACTTTACACTTCAGTTTTCACTTCGATGTGTCACATCAACAGGCTAATTCAGCTTGATGCCTAAGGTAGGACCAGTGCAGTATTTGAGATCAAGCAAACCACTCCCAACAAGTGTACCCATACAGTATTATAGCTACACCCGAGGCAAGATACCTACAACCAGGAGTGCCTTTCTTGTTGATAGTCAAGGATCAAGCTTGGTCCTGGTAGCATCTGATCTGTAATTGTACCAATGTTGGGATTCTGGATATTGCTAATATGAACCTCACTGAACCTTCTTGATCTGGTGCTTTTGAAGTGGCTGCAAACAAATTGAGTAGGAGATATTTTAATGTGTAACAAATTGCAGTTTCAAACTTGGCTTCTACATCTCAGTCAGAAAAAGCTTGGCAAGGCAAATT
>NW_006769069.1:2680-5342 GCF_000204055.1 Melampsora larici-populina 98AG31 | reverse complement strand
AGGGTGGAGCCTGTTGTGGAAGGTCAGCTTGTAGCATCATAAGATCACAGTTTTTTTTGGTGATAGGACTGCCTTCCTGGCAAATTGGTAAACAAGTGAGGCAAACTTTCGTCCAGGACAATTGAGAGGCCTGTTGGAGTATGCCAATGGCTTAAGCAGAACTTTGTCCCAACTGGTGAACTTGGAGAAACAATTGCTTCAGTTGCAAAGCTGATCAAAGGTAAGAGTATAAAGGGAACTCATAAATAGACACTTTTTATTTATGATATGCTCTGGTTTTTGTTCCTAAACTCAATTGTGAAGTTTCTTTTTCTTTTAGTTGTCCATCTTCTTTTTCTTCTTCTATCTTTATACTACAATCTCTTTGCTTTGTGCAATGTCTATCATTTTCCTCTTTGCCTTTTTTTACAATTCCTTTTCTATTACATTGATCCTTAATTTGTGAAATCAATCCTGCTGCCCTCCATCTTGAAACACAGTCAACTGTACTCTCACTGACCTACTCTGTACAAATATGCATGGCTGGTGGATCATAATTCTTCTTCACAGTGCTTTGCACAGCGTAGTGAGATGGTTTGTTCTCACTTTTTTGGCACAGAGCAGGATTTGCACACTTTGCACTGTTATGATCTGTGGTTGATCATTGGCCTGGTCCTTACTCGCTTTTTGCAACATTACTGGTGAGAATCTACCAGATCATGATGTGTTAGGAAGGTCTCAGACTTGTGCGAATAGAAAAGAAGAATCTGTCTACTGTTGTCTATGCAGTTTAGTGCAAACATATCTCATCAAATTTTGAGAGCAGACAAATAAAATCCGGCATGCCTAAAGTGAAGTGAAAATGAAAAACAGGCAATAGACAGCTCCAATTGGAATCAAAGGCATGTTGTTTAAGTTTATCTGGATGATGGGGCATTGGAGGTCTTCTAGCTGCCAACATGAAGGAATTTTCACATGGGAAAATTGATTACATTTAGAGCAAGAAATGATTGAAAATGCATTCAATCAGCATTAAATCAGCACTTTTGATTATTTGATGCATTCAATGAAACCAATTTCTCTGCGGGGAACTTACTCTATGCTGGTATTGGATCTGAAACAATGGGATAAGGGGATGTGTGCTTGGGGCACATTGGTTGTGTGAAAGGTTTGATCAAACAAGATCAGACCTTGATTTTGAAGCTTCTCACTGTCTGAGGAATCTGACAAAAGCATTTCATATCTTGGATCTGAAACTGTTTCAAGTTGGTATCAAGCTTCTACAACAACTCTATGTATGTGCACATCAACGTGCAATGGATAAACAGACAGGGAGCCAAATTTCATGGGCAAATTTGGACAAGCTTCATGAAAGTTAAACTGACTTCATGTTTTTGATGTGATTTCATGTTACAACTGCTCTTTTGTTTTCAAAAGTTGTATACCTGTAGTGTGAGAAGCCTATCTGAATCTTCTGAAAACATATGAAAAACTATCAAAGTGGCAGCCTCTTATTGGCTGATGAAAAACAGAGTTGGCCACTTCCAGTCTGCTGTGTGGTAATACTGATGTGTGGTTGTAGATGAAGAGAAATGTCACTACTTCAGGGATGAGTCTGCTTGGGAGAAGTCAGCAACACTATTGATTTTTGCTCTTAAAATACCAGCTGATGTTGAGGTGGATTGTGTTTGTCTCTTTAAAGTGTGTTGGCATTGCGTAAATCTCAACAGCTATCATGTAGCATAGCTGACACATAGTGGGTGTCTTAATTTGCATGCAGTGTAAACTGTGTATTTATCAAAGGAATTGAAATCAAAGCGTGCCTCAGTACAGACATAACCCCTCTACACCCATAGGACCATCTTTGTACCGAGGGGCACATATCCGTGTAGAGAGGTTTCACCGTACTTGTTCAGACAAAATTTGTGGGAGGCGAACTTCAGCTTGAGTCCATCGTGAGCTTGAAGTCTACATATATGACATCGCTTCCATCTCTCATAAGGTGCTCCGTATATATACAAGATGAATCGACCTAAAACAATGAAACCTCAAGTCGAGACTCGTACGGTGACAGTGAGTCGGGAGTCAAATTCCAAATGATGCAATATACACTTGAACACCTGACCGCTCTCGGGGACTCTGCTCTCATTTTTCACTTTCTTTGTATCAACCTTGCAGACCGACGGTACATTTGAAGGTTTTGCTGAGTTTCTGAGGTCCGATAATCCTGCCGACCTTGTTGAAACGGAGCTGAATTACGAACACACATTAACTGACCCGCGTTGTGACCCAGAGGAGAATGAGTACGAGACGGATGGACCTCACGAATTTCGGCTTAAGAAACGAAAAACTACGACCGTAATGGAGACATCGCCGATGGGACAACCGTCTTCAGTTGGAGGTGAAGAACAAGTTGTAGAGGACTTAGTGATACATCTGAGTGATTCGGTCCGCGAAATGTTTGCCGGGTGGACAATGTCGTGGAAAGTCAGCTTTTACCATGCCGAGGTCATATGATTTTTCCGTTGACATGACTTTCTTCCGTGTAAATCTGCATCTGGACTATTGCGAGCTCTATCCAGTTTGCTATCGATGGATACAACGGTAATGGTCGAGAATCCATCTCCGATACCCCCGAAGGATCCCGTATCTTAAGCAGTCTGTTATCACGCCATACAGCGAC
>NW_006769069.1:0-2249 GCF_000204055.1 Melampsora larici-populina 98AG31 | reverse complement strand
CGCTTAGCTGAATGTTTATAGACATTGTGAGTCTATCCAGGCCATTCTCTGAAATATTCTGAGACTCAACACATGGATAAAACAAAGCGTAAAAGAGATGAGATAGAAAAACCTAGCGAAGGACTATACTGTGATGATTCCGATGACGATTGGGATAGTGATACAGAGGACGTTGAACCCGAAAAGGTAGAATCACGTCTCGTAGTTCTTTGTACAACTTGCAATCAATCATTCATGATGTGAAACTGATTTGTTATAACAGAATGCCACGTTCAAAGCAACCATTCATGTCACAGGCACATCGTCAGTGATTCTCTTCTATGCATGTGATTTTTGTTTAGGATACTGATTGTAGATTGTAGTCGAAGAACATACCAAGCCTTTATAGACTATGCAGTCTGCGGGTCAGTAAAGATCATCATTTCCAGAACAAAGTGTGATGGGGAACACTGCTTCCACCGGTAGATCTGATCTGTCACGTCCAATCTAGAGCTCTATACTTCGCCCCTCTGAGGTCTACATACCAAGTATATTGCAAGGCACTTTCCAACCCGGCGGAGGAAAACGACCAATTACCACCACTCCCCCTTTGGCCTGTATGGGCTGAAGCTTACTGCACCCCTTATACCATCGTACCCGGCTTCAAGACTCCCTCTAGCCCAAAGAGTCTCTACCGCCTGGCCGATAGTAAGCAAATCCCAATATCATATATCTGACTTTACAAATAGATTTAAGTTGAATCTCTAATGCAAATCATGGTGGCAATTCCAAGTGTTGATCATTCCACAACTTAAGGCTATATGTCGACAGCAAATCAGCAATTCCATACATGTGCAAAATGTGATATCCGAACTCCAGAGCTCAGTTTTTGAACAGCATGAGGAATTGCGTGTGGACGCCTATAAATTTATGCGTAATACCTGGCATTTATATCAAAGCTCAGAGATCGTTCCTTTTCTCGCCAATATGTCTGAAGCAGAGGCTGCTCTGGTTTTCAATCACATACTTAAAAATCTTCCTGTTTCAAACTCTTTGCTTCAACCCGTTTAAGTTTCTGGAAGTGAAAATTGGGAACAACTACAATAGCTAGAGAAAAAGATCAAAAAGAAAGTTTGGCTCGACTAATCTCTTTGGCAGGAACTGTTGTGTAACCTTTTTTGTTGCGCATCTTTTCTATAGTGGGTTCCGCACTGTCATACCTGCTTTGATGTCTCTTGACCATTCACTGATTCCCTCAAGTGAATACACAGTATCAACTACAAAGCATCCTAAAGCGTATCTAAAAGTGTCCCCAAAATATCAAATGTGCGGAATTAGGACCAACAATTGTCAAACTTTTGGGTAAAATGTGGAATCAAATGTGACATTGGTCAAAGCTAAGTACTTGCTGTTTACCAGGGTAAACAGTGGCACACTTCACTTCAATATCTCCATTTTGGCTCCATCTCATCTACACATGCCTGTTGTTACAATGAACGGCTTTTGACCAATATCATCCATCTCATTTGAAAGATCGGACCATTGGGAAGAATGATGAAAAAAGATGAGATGACAGGTCAGAATCCACAGGTGATTTATTGAGTTCAAATGTTCAAATATTTCACTAGCGCTCAAGCTCTACTATCAGGACACCGTAGGATACAGTATACTTGATGCAACATACTATGATCCACGCCTGGAAAACAAGACCTGAATCTTAAAGCACCACAAACCTGTTCACCATGATATACTTTGATTGGGGTTCAGACTTCATGATAAACGTGGTAGGATATAGGAAAGTGAGTACCACAGGGTCCAAATTCCACACTCCCGGCGTGTTAGAGAAATGTTTTCCAAGATTGTGTTAAGATTGCTGCTTGTTTGGTGTCAGGCTCTGTGCGGTTTGCAGCTTTGGAATGCATAGCAAAAGTAATCATCATAGGTGACATGAACACAAGCTCAGTGTCAGCACTTAGACACACCTAAAGTTCATCTGTATCAAAACGTACCAAAATACATGAACACATTTCTCTTTCTTAATAGGTCCATCTTACCTGCAACTTTCTGATGTGAATGTGATGGAAGCACCATTGGCACAGAACTCAGTGTTACAATTTGAAAAATCATTTGTATAAGTCTCATTCAGCAATGAAAGTTTGTACCTTGGCTGGTATCAATTTGGCAGGTGTCTATATTTTTTGCAGAGAATTGATGGAGTCTTAAAATTGGCAGGGTGGCTACCAACCCACACATCCAACATATAACCTCGA